>NW_012130104.1:881152-894325 GCF_000143395.1 Atta cephalotes | reverse complement strand
TTATTGCGAACATGTATATATAATATATATATATATATAATACACACACACGCACGCACGCACACACACACGCACGCACGCACGCACGCACGCACACACACACACACACGCACGCACACACACATAGTTATAGTTTTCTATTTATTTAACTTTATATTTTTAGGTATTTATATCAGAATAAACATGGGTTTATTATTCATCTACCCTTACTATTGTATCCATAAAAGCCAGGCACGTATGTATAAAACGAGTTTAATATTAATTTTAGATTGTAGATTAAGGTAAAGTATACTTTCGGTGAAATACAAATTTATTCACCACTCGCTGCGCTGTTTCCTCGGTCGTTCCTGAAACGCCTGATAGATAGCAAGAATTTCCGAGCGACTTGTGGGATGGGTAGCACGTGTGTCTCCTTTCGAAGGAAGGAAAGAAGCACATGAACTCTGAAGTCGAGCTTACGACCCGAAGTGCCCTTAAAATTCAAATTCCATCGAAACGGCGAATCCCTGGACTCCTTGATCGAGATGGAAGTTATTGTTCTCACCGTAGATCGACGCGTCTGAATAAATGACGAACAAATTTCATTGGAATTCATTGGAATTTAAATAAACGCTTTATAAAACGATGAACTATTTTTTTTTCAGGAGAAGCTTATCCTGCAGCGTATTTTCTCATAAACTTAGATAATTTTAATCTTAGTTTCGTGTGCGGAAGCCAGATCGTATATTTTTACGCATGCAAATGTAATACCTGATTCATAATGTTGAAATGACAACATGAAATGCAAATAGAAAGGTTAAATATTAGAATCTCATAGAAATTATCGAGCAATTATTTACTATTGGTAATACAAGTTCGATCCATTTTTTTGTGTTTAAAAATGCATTTATTTCAAAACAAAATGAATGAACAGATCAATTAAAGTATTGTCCATCGCTGCCTACAACTTTTTCCCATCTCTCAGGCAATTTTCGAATTCCATCTCGAAAAAATGACTCGTCTTTGGAAGCGATCCAATTTTGGAGTCAATTTTTGATTTCTGCGAAAGAAGTGAATCGGTAACTTGCTGCATCCTTCGGAACAACCAGTAATCAGAAGGAGCAATGTCCGGAGAATACGGCGGGTGCGGGGTAAAACATCCCATTTGAGCGTTTCCAAATATTTTTTTACGACTTAGCGACATGAGGCCGAGCATTGTCATGAAGAAGAATAACTTTATCATATCTTTGCTCGTATTTCGGCCGTTTTTCTCGCAATACACGGCTCAAACGAATTAATTGTAGTCGATACCGATCGCCCGCAATGGAATCGTCAGATTTCAGCAGCTCATAATAAACAAGATCCTTTTGGTCCCACCAGATATAGAGCATGATCTTCAAATTATGAATGTTCGTAGGGTTGATGTTGAGATCGATGGCAACGATTGACCGGGCTTAGCGTAGTATTTTTTCTTCTTGAAGAGGGTTGTCGTAGAATATCCATCTCCAGTCACAATCCGATGCAAAAAACTTTTTCTTTGTTGTCTTTGAATCAGCTGTTCGCAAGTGAAAAATCGCTTTTCAACGTCTCTCGGTTTCAGTTCATAAGGCACCCAAATTTCTTTATTTTTGAATCATTCCCATGGCTCTCAATCGTACAGAAACGACTTGTTGAGTTACCCCCAATGATTCTGCAATTCCTCTTGCGTTTTACTCTGATCTTCTTCGAGTAATGCCTTTAATTCTTTGTCTTCGAATTTTTTTGGCTGTCCAGAGCGAGGCTTGTCTTCAACGCTGATATCTCCTTGAAATGTCAAAATCATTCCCTACATAATTTATCAGTTAGAGCAGTGTCACCATAACTTCGACAAGCATTCGATGGGCTTCAGTCGCACTTTTCTTCCAATTAAAGCAGATAATCAAAACCTTCCGCAAATGCTGCTTGGTTAACAAATTCGACATTTCAAACTAATAAAAATCAAGGTTTTTGTAAAACTCAAAGCCATATAAACTAAATATTATTAGCAGACCTTTAACCTCTCTGAAATCGCCAAAATCAGCTGTCACTATGAACCATTCACAACTGGAGCCATCTTTAGGGAAACGGACCGAACTAATTTGTACTCCCAATAGTATCGGTAGAATATATTTTTCTTTATATTATTGCTTGGAATACGTAGAATTGGTGATTCGTAGAAATTTATTGTCGTTTGTTTATTATTCGGCGTGATCAAGAAATCGCTTTGTGTCGATACGTAAGTTTTTGCATGCCAATAATTACTCAGAGTACTCAGATCATGACGTAATCAGACTAAAAAGAGATTAAAAAATTGAATCGTTTTATTCTTATCTGTGTATTATTTTCTTTTATTCGTGTTTAATAGCGGAATTAAAGCTGATGACTCAAGATGGAGGATTCCTGCGGGACTCCTATATTCGCCGTATATTTTTTTGCTGATGTTCAGTACAACATAAACTTATCGTCGTTAGTTATCTTGTTTGTGTTGTGCAAACTTCACGAATGTCATGTGCATCCTCTATAGTTCTTTATATTCTGTACCAAATTCATTGTGCTTCTTTCATATGGATTTTTTTTTATCTAATTGAGTTATTCCATATATCATAGTATTCATAATATTTGATTTATCTATATTAGAGTAAAGATTTTATTTTCACGAATTAATTTGCGGATTTTTACTTTGCAGAAATAATAACAGTTTATCTTATCAAAAATTTTTTTTTATATTCTCTCATATCGCATAGTAGCATGATGAATTTTTTGTCATACATGGATTAAATTTTAAGCGATTTAAGCGATTAAATTTAAACTTAGCATTAATCATTAAAACGATTTGTAGAAGGAAAAAGTTTCTTTTTCGGATTTTAATTTATTATAATACAAAAAATTGCTCTGCTGGTTTTAAATATTCTTTTATAATTGGTTGGAGATTTTATCCGAGGTTATTTTTATTAAATATTTCACATTCTTTCTCTATACAGCTACAACCAGAGTGCAAGTTTTCGTTTGATGTGGTTGTTTGATATTGACCGGGGAATAAAACTAAATTTTTCACAGTCGCCTGATCTTTCTCAATGCTGTAAGTAGCATGAAAGATATGCATTCAATATACTACATATGTGAAAAACACTTTCGAAATATTTAATACAAAGCACAAAACTGCGATTAAATAGAACAAATTTATGAGTAATGCGCGATGAAAAATATCTCAGTCCGCTTTACGTTATAAAAGAGATTAAGTTTAAGCATCAACATTTGCCAAAATATTATGTCCTCCTATTTGTTATCAAATTGATCAGCGAGAAACATAGTACAACTGTACAATTTTATTTTTCTAATTATCACAGTCTATATGTATATTTGACGAGAAGATTTATGTGTTTCTTAATTTGAATCTTTCGTACAGTTTATGCAATGTTACGTAAACTAAATAGATTTAAATTAACCTAATAAATATACTCGCAATATTCGTGCCATTCATTCGTGTTATCTCTCAAATTTATAGAAAGTACATATCGTACATTATATTAATACAGTGGCGAACCACATGGTTGTCGTGTGATATATGAGAAACAGTGGATAAAGACAGATTTCGCAGACACTCCAATTCCAAGTACGAATTTACGGACGAGGGATAATCTCATGGGTTAGATGAGATCATTCAACTTGACACATCTCTGGGTTAAAACGGATGAATCGTAGTAATGTCTAATTGAGGAAATGTCTTCAATCTTTTAAAATGAATTGAATAATTCCAATATAAGGAATATAAGGAATATATCAATTAATTAAGTAATAAAGTGCCAAATGTAGTCGAAGATAGATCTTATTAGTACCTAATAATATTTCTGTATGAATTTTTAAACACATTTTTCAGTACTTCAAAACTGTTCGTCAAATACAGTCAGTCTTTAAGAACAGAATCTTAAATTACAACTGGGAATAATCAAATTAAATTAATCATCAATTTAATAATTATGTTAACGAGCATCTTAAAACACTGAAAAATATTTATTACAAAAAATATTACCTCAGTCAGAATCTAATTTATCTGTATTATATATGTGTATTATATATGTATTTAAATTGTCTTCGCGAAAGTAAATTAAATATATTCGTATATTATTTCTAACAGAAAAAAGTAACAAAGGCAGACTAGGGCGAGTAATTTTATAACAATAATTTGATCTCTCGGCGAATTTCTTCGAGCTACTTTTGCAACTGGTAGTGGAATTCCTACACCGAGTTCACTATCGTGACTGTGGTCTGCTTTCATTCACTTTTTATATTCCTTCGAGTACACACACACACACACGCACGCACGCACGCACGCACGCACGCACGCACGCACGCACGCACGCACGCACGCACGCACGCACGCACGCACGCACGCATGCACGCACGCACGCACGCACGCACGCACGCACGCACGCACGCACGCGCGCGCGCCTGTGTGTATACACATACGTCGTCGTCAAAGGCATTACTAAAACCAGGCGATTGCGTCCCTCCCAAAGGAAAATATCAGGCAATTCTCCGAGAAATATTAACATTCTCACGAAGTCTCTTTTTCCTATATATATAATTTGATGAGACTTTAAATAAGTGAAGCGTAAGTTTCTGAAAAACTCTAATTACCGAAATCTAATTCAATTTTGTGAAACAAAATGATAATATGAATGATAAATGAATTTAAAATTTCTTACTCACATTTTTATATTTTCTCAATAATATTAATTTAACTGGCTATTCGAGTCGCGCTGGATATTATTTACGAACTTTGTTAATAAAATAATAATTTATTAATATGATAACTACAAACGTTTCAACTTTTTTAACTTGATCATTTTCAGATCTTATTCTAATAAATTCTATTCAATATCAAATATTTTTACATTCGCAGTTTTTCTTATATACATAACGTTGAAATAAATCTGAGGAAATCATATGTCTTCAAATATATACATAGTAATATTCTTATTTGATATCTTGTCAATTGATCTCTTGAAATTCTTTCGAATTGTCCAATTCAAGATAGAATACATAAGATCATTGAAGATGACCAAATTAAAAAGGTTGAAATGTTTGTAGTTATTTTTTTATAAATTTTTAATAAATTATTATTTTATTAACAAATATCCAGCGCGGCTAATCTAATAGTCAGTTAAATTAATATTATTGAATTGATATTCGTACGAGCCTTATTAATGTTATAGTTTATATTTTCTCTAATTCATGTATTTATATAGGAAACTTACTTTACTTTGTTATCACTTTGACATTTTTACTGTATGTGAAACTTATTTTTTCTATATATTTCTGCTCTTTATCGTATAAGAAAACGATTTGCTATTTTTCGATGACTACTTAAAATATATATATAGTATTTATTTCTTTCATTAAGGAGGTGGTTGCAAATGGTCCAAAAACATCATGTAGAGAAATATGATCTATCTGAAAAACAGGCAATCAGTCGAAAGAATAAGACATGAAAAGAACGAAATTTTATTGCTGCTTTGAAAGCACATTTTGTCATGATAGACCAGCAGAAGTAATCGAGAAACAAATATGCTTAGGGAGTGTAAGTGACTGTTATATGTCATCGTTTGGTTTACTTTAACGGACAGATTGACTTTCATTTTCCCAAATGTGATGTAAACATAATGATGAGAAGCATATTAAATTAAAGTCATTGAAATTTATAAGGTTGTCTTAGGTTAAAATATACAAGGGTAGTTTGAAAAGTTTTGAGTCACCTCAACATGAAGATGGCATTACTCGTTAAAATCATTCTGGTACTATAATCACACATGTTTTGCAAGATGTCTGCGAAAATTGTAGCCATTTTTTTGGACGCTAGTTGTTGTTTGAGAATCATTTATGCCAGTCGATGTTAATGTTTTTGTAAAAATGAAAAAAATGGAATATCGAAAATTTACGAATTGTGGTTCGAATTAATTAATTACTCATCGTATTCATTAGATTTGATTTTTCCCTGTTTCTTAGGCTCAAAGTTAGACTTGGAGGACACAGATTTTCATCAAACGAAAATACTGACATCGACTGGCAGTATAGATAGATAATAAATAGATAGATAATTATATAGATAGATAATTTGATTTATTGATTTGACATATGAGATATATTTTAGTTACATATAAGATAATACATGAGGATTGTACTAAGAAAACTTACTCTAATTACAAAAAAAGGAAAGTAAAAAGATTCTTATGAGTCAAATTGATACTCAGAGATATATAAATGCTTAATCTGTTCTAAACCTAGACAGAGTATTAAGAAGAGAATTTTACAGACAAAAGACACTTAACTGTAATAGAAAAGAAATAATATAAGAATAAATAATAGCAAATAAACGTAACTATACATTTTCTGCTTCTCCTCATTATTTAACTTTCTTTTTTTTTAATTTTGTAAAATCTGATTAGATTGAAGAGCGATTGAGAGATTGTTTACTAAATATTCAACTTGCATTAAAGAAATCGATGATGATTTCAATTTCTTTGGGTTTCATTCTTTTTAGGATTTCTCTGAAATTAATAGGAGTTTTAATTCTTAGCTTATTAAATTTCTCGACCAGACTTATTCTTGCTGTATTATATTTTACACATTCCCATAGAATGTGGTTTTTATTCTCAACCAATTCACAAGAACACATATCGCTATCTGAAATCTTAAATCTGTGGAGTGCTTTAGTGAGTTATGTCCGCTGCAGAGACAATTAATTGTAACAATCGCTTTTCTAAAAGGCTGTTGAAGAACCAAGGTTTTGATGGCGGATGAAAATAATACTTAAAATAAAGCGCTCCTTTGTTGAAAATGCATGCTCTATGATTTAGGGAGTTGTCATTATTTTTAACACATTTGTCTTTGAAAATGTAGACCAAATCTGAATAAGGGATCTCTTCACGTAGTAGTGAATCCTCCACGGCGGCTTTTTTTTAGCTAATTCATTCGTTTTGTCGTTACCTTTAATATCATTGTGAGCCGGAATCCACATCAGTTTTATATTCTTGTTTTTTTCCTTTACACTCCAAAAAGTTTATTTAATTCTTGGATTAAATATGATTAGCGCTTTAATTCTTTCATATTTAGAAGAGCACTGAGAACACTTTTAGAATCTGAAAAAATTATAAAATCAGATAGTTCTGAATTGTTAATATATTTAACAGCTGTAAGTAAAACTATAGTTTCTGCTGAGAATATTGATGTGACATCAAGAAGTTTGTATCTAGTTGTAAAATTGTCATTGCGACACCAGTTTGCTATACCCATATTCCAGTTGCCGTTGCTATTCGCTCTAGAGCCATCTGTAAAGATTGCCGTATTCTTGACTATTTTCTTTTGGAACAAATTCAGGAACTTAATATTAGCGTTCTTTGCTTCCTTGATTGAAATATCACTTTTTAGGTTTATATTAATTGTGTTTAGTTGGTAATTGAAATCGAGTAAATAGAACTTGGAAGAGTAGGACTTATTAATATAAGAAATTCGCATAGTGAATTACCTCATACTAACTATTAAGGTCTTATTAAAATTATTTTCATAAATAAAGTGGCTGGAATTACTTCTTTTCCAGATTATTTGATAACGAAAAATTTTTCCGAGTCAGATTTCTGAGAAGAAATTTATAGCTCAAAAATGCGAATCTATGACAGCGTTAATACTTTAGCTTCGCTAACAATAATGTTAGTAGGAGTAGATTTCATGTATCCCAAAGTCGCAAATATCTCAACTGGATTTTTTCCAGTTTATAAAATCGCTGTGGACGGTGATATCAAGAAATCTCCATATTCTATTCTAGCTATAATTAGTGTTTTATACAAAATAAGCATAATCGGTTCGGCTCCTCACCAAGTTCTCCTAATACAACATAAAATACAAACAGGGATGTCGCATTTTTTAACAATATGAGCAATATGGAGATTCCAATTGAAAGGTTTGTCCAAAATTAGTCCTAGAACCTTAATATGGGAGGACGGCTTGATAACAATGTTATCTAATTACTAAATTATTTGTTGGTAAATTGGACTTATTAAAGATAACTAATTTACGTTTCTCAATACTTTACTTTTCGATAATGGGTGTAGATTTTTGTTAGCTAGTTCAACAGACAGATTATTTACTTGTTTTTCTAACATCTCTAGATCTACATCGATCCGACTACCAGAGCTTCTGTGAATTTCAAGATCTTAACTTCCGAAGCGACCAACTCGTCCAATTTGTTAATATAAATTGTAAACAGAGGCTTAAAATGTTACCTTGCGGGAGACCTTTAAAAGTGAGACGACTATACCTGGGCAGTTGATAAACTGGATTTGTCACTCTCATTGATATTAAGTTATATATAAAGAATATTAATGCTAGATAATTCTAAATCAATAAGATCTTTCACATATGCACCTTTTATATCTACGAAAACTGCAGTGATTCTTTTTATAAAATTGTTTTTCAATTTTCGATATTAACAAAGCCAGACTATCAACTAGATTTATTCATTCTAAATCCAAATTGAGAGTTGTTAATTAGTTGTTTATGTTCGAGTCACTAGATTAATCAACCTCGTTGATCATTCTTTCAAGGAGCTTGAGAAAACAGGAGGACATGCAGATTAGTCTAACTTTGTTGCTGTTTGCTTTAGGAATGAAATAACATAGATATTCCATTTCTCTGGAAAAACTCTTGTACACAGTACATTATATATGTCTAGGAGGGTTCTTTTAATAAATTCTGGCATTTATAATCTTGTAATTGATCAAATCAAACCAGGAACTGAATTTTTATTTATATTATCTAAGGCAATAGAGAGTTCCACATAATCAAAAGGAGATATAATACAAGAAAATGGTTATTTTGAGATTGATAGTTAGTACTGAGAAAGTTACATTTTGAACCAGGAGAGCAAATCTCCTCAATGCATTTATTCATGAAATTAATGACTTTGTTATCTTCAAAGGAACTAGTTTTAGAGAACTTGTTATTGAAATGTTTGATTTTATTAAAAACGTAATTGCTCTTATTGTTTCGATTAAATGATTCACAAAATTTTTTGAAGTATTTCTTTTTTTCTTTCTTTAAAATAACTTTGGTCTGAGCTTCTATTTTTTTATATTCTAGAAATTCAACTCTACTGAATTTATATTAAAGAGATAATCATTTAGCCTTTCTAATTCTTACTGTTTTTTCGCATTCTTCATTCCACTAGATAGCTGGAATTCTTTTTTTACCTTTGTTGTATTTATTGTCCTGATTGTTTTCTTTGTTGAGTTTCGTTTGTTTTTTTTTTTGAGTAGTGAAAACTTTATACTTTCATTAATTGAATTGAATTGCTTAGAAAAGAGTATATTGTAAGCTTGGGAATTAAGGAAGTCAATTAAAAGAGTTGCTATTAGCGACCTAGAATTCGTAAAATTTAGACTAATCTATCTTCTTTAGATTTATTTTTTTTCCGAGTTTAGGAATAAATTCAGCTGTAGCGTCCACAAAAATAGAAATTGGGTAGTCATTTCTCATAGTTATCAGACTCAGTCAACCATTCAGTCAAGGGCAATTGAAGAAGATGCGATAGTTAGATCGATACAAGATCCAGCGTTAGGCCCTGAATACGAGCACAATTATTATTATTCAAAATAAGTCTCCTGATCAGTTAAATTATAGATACATTACCATTCTGACAATTATGTTTGCTTCCCCATGCTTCATGATGGGCATTTAAATCTTCTCCTATAATAAACTTGTCACCAAGTTTCTTTACTGAATCTAAAAAGATTTGCCACTCGTCTGGAATAATATTATTTCTCGAAGATGATCGATAGCATGATACTAAAGTAATATATCTTTTTGATGTTAAAATAGAGATAACCTCTATCTCTAGAACCCTAGCGTTGAAATCTAACGTAATGAGATCGAAAATAAAATCTTTCTTAAAAAGCTATTCCATCTCCTCTATCAGTTATTCTATCAAAACAGATACTTTCAAATCCCCTAATATAAAAATCAATTTGATCCGGTTGTAAGAAAGTTTCTACTGGTGATATCCCATTCTGGCAAATATTTCCAATTCGTAAGTTTTTCCTCTTAAACCTCTACAATTCCACTGTAAAATTTTTAATTTAATATGTCTATTCATATTTAACTTATCACTTAGATTAATTTCTTACAGAAGAATTTAAAAAATTTGTTTTCAAATTTGACGATTTTTAAGTGAGAGATTTCTTAAGAGTTAAAGATTCATTACTAAGAGTTTCAATTCGTATTTACTTGACTTAAATTCAGAATTTGTTAAGTCCTTAAGGATTGAGATGATTCAGGTCCTGGTTCTCCTGCGAGATTGAGATTTCTTCAGCCGATTGATAATACGGCTTGCGACTGTTTCATTGATGGAAATGGTGAACTTCTGATTTTCCTTGATTTCTTTTAATAAGGTTAGCCCATTTGAAGATGGAAGTCCCTGTTGCCAATAAAATCCTCGCAGTTAGTACTTTGAAACTTGTAGAACTGATTGACTGGAGGCTGTTTCTGAGATTTGTTGGAACTTTTTTGCCCAATAGATTGACGTTGATTTTTCTGGCTCTTGATGACTTCATTATATGGAATAAATAATTTTTCTCTTAAGATAGGGAAATCTTTTGTCTTCGAAGAGAGGAGTTGAAGATCTTCTCTATTATAAACTAGCTTTCTCATGTCCCCATAGCCATGTTTACGTAAGCCATTAATCTTTTGACATGTGTATGATATATCATAAGGAGATCTCATGATACTCCTTATGATATATTATACACATTTTATCTATAGAGATGTGTGATCGCTCTTGCAGTTAGCACATTTTAGAGAGTCTGTAGTGCAATTTTCATTATGCTTTGGTTCGCCGCACATTTAGCATTGCCTTTGCACTTAGTGCTTGAGTGATCAAACCTGAAGCAATTGTAGCAAATAGGGAGGATCAAGTAAGGTTCTACCTTAATTTTGATCTTGTGTAAATATACTTCTTTCGATAAATTTTGTCCGGAAAAGGTGATCATCGATCTGGATAGAGATTCATTTAGAATTGTTTGTCTATTCGGATCTTTATTTTTTTGTTAGTTTTTTAAAACTTTAAATTCCGATATTAAGAATTCCTGGATTTCTTCTTCAGAGATGTCTTCATCAATGTCTCAATCTTTAATTAACCTCTTCTTAATAATCTATAGCTGGGGATGAAAACTTTCAAACCGTTATCTTCTAAAGTCTTATTCTTTAC
The DNA here is from genome assembly GCF_000143395.1 of Atta cephalotes. Taxonomy (NCBI): domain Eukaryota; kingdom Metazoa; phylum Arthropoda; class Insecta; order Hymenoptera; family Formicidae; genus Atta; species Atta cephalotes. The sequence continues at coordinate 883,071 of NW_012130104.1, read as the reverse complement.
TAGGAGAATGTTTTACTAGGAGAGCTTTCGCTTCACAAAAGTTCGATAATTTAACCTCTATTCTAGCCTTAGATTTACTACAAATTTAATATATGAAATGCTTTTGTACATTTTGCAAATCAATTTTCCTACCTTAAATGGGTTCAATCTGTTTGATTGGTTGTAACTGTTATTGTTCATGAGATCAGACGGTTGTCCATACCATGTACGGGCTTTCGTTGTTCTCTTGGTAAAATGATGTGTTAGAGTTTACCTTTGGTGAAATCTTTTCTGCAATGGCTACTTTCCTCCCCATTTGGTCAGCTTCCGAGACAGCAAGAGAAATATTCTTCTTATAGATCTTGTTTTCCTCTTCTGAACTATTTTTTCTTTTATTATTGATGTCTGTGAACCAATACATATGCTCTTCCCTCATCGTATTCGATGTTTTCGATAAGGTTCTCCTCTCAAGGGGAAGACTGATAACCTCGTATATGTTGTTTTGCATTTTGAGATTAATTAGGCTAAACTCGTTTCCTTCTGATCAGCTGTCTGTTCGATGCCTAAAAAAATAAGACTCAGAAACAATATCCTTATTACATTAGATTTCTGGGCGAATACTGAAATTTAATGGAAAATATCAATACTCGCCCTCAAGAATCTCAAACAATCTCCGCTTCTTTATACACAGATATTCTGGCAGTATCAGAATGGTTTTGGTGAGTAATGCCATCTTTATATTGAGGCTCAAAAAACTTTTCAAACGATCTTTGTATGTTAATATTCTTTGTTTATGAGAAATGACATATTAATTAATATTACATTGTTTAAAAAATCCATAAATTAAATTTATACACATATAATGGAAGTAAATTTCATGCAATTTACATTGAAAACATTTATTATTAAATAAAATTGATGAATTATTATTAAATAAAATTGAATTACAAGTAATTTAAAATTAATGTTCAGATATATTTTAATGTTCATACATTTCATGCACTTTAATATACGAATATTTTAGTATAGTAACCAAAATTTCAGTTCACATTCTACTTAAATTTAATGTAAATATGTATCTAATTTTTTTGTAAAAACATTTTTTTTTATTTTGGCTATACTGTTATGAGTTCTGATAGTCCCTCGAAGAGTTCTAATTATCCTCGAATTTTTAATTTCTCTAAATAAAAATTCGAAATTTTAAAGTCGCTTTTAGAACTTTTTAGATATAGGTTCAGCGCATCGATTATTGAGGATAATCGTTAGAACTCTTCGAGAGACTACCAGAATTCATAACAGTATGGCCGAAATATTAGGTGTACAATTTTGCTTCCGCCGTTTTTTTTCCGAAATTCGAGGCTTTATTGTAAAAAACTGGTTATACATTTATGATTCAAATATGTCCATCGCTGGCCACTACTTTCTCCCATCTTTCGGGTAGCGTACGAATCCCGCGTCGAAAAAACTGGTCATCTTTTGAGGTCATCTTCTATCCACGAATCGATCCAATTTTTTACTTCTTCATAAGACCGGAAGTGCTGGTCAGCCAGGCTGTGTGCCAATGATCGAAACAAGTGATAGTCAGAGGGAGCAACGTCTGGAGAATACGGCGGGTAGGACTTCCCATTTCAACGTTTCCAAGTATGTCTTGATCACTTTCGCAACATGGGGTCGAGCATTGTTATGCTGCAAAATCATTTTATCGTGTCTCTCGTTGTATTGCGGCCGTTTGTCTTTCTTTTTTTGTTCGGCTCAAACGCATCAATTGCGTTTGATACCGATCGCCTGTGATTGTTTCAGTCGGTTTTAACAGTTCATAATGCACTACGCCGAGCTGGTCTCACCAAATACAGAGCATGACCTTGGAGCCGTGAATATTCGGTTTGGCCGTTGACGTGGAAGCATGGCCGGGAACTCTCCATGATTTTCTGCGCTTGGGA
>NW_012130104.1:872685-881132 GCF_000143395.1 Atta cephalotes | reverse complement strand
TCGTAATGAACCCATTTTTCGTCCCCAGTCACAATGCGATGCAGAAATCCCTTTCGTCTTTGCCTTTCAAGCAGCTGTTCACAAGCAAACAGACGCCGTTCAACATCTCTCGGCTTCAATTCGTACGGCACCCAATTTCCTTGTTTCTGAATCATTCCCATGGCTTTGAGGCGTTTTGAAATGGCTTGTTGAGTCACTCCCAATAATCGTGCCAATTTTTCTTGATTTTGACACGTCTTGCTGAGTCTTGCTCAAGTAATGCCTCCAATTCTGCATCTTCGAAAACCTTTTCTCTTCCACCGCTATGCCGGTCTTCGATCAAAATCACCATTCTTGAAGCGTTGAAACCACTCACTACACGTTCTTTCACTAATAGCGGCCTCACCATAAGTATTTGAGAGCATTCGATGAGCCTCAGCCGCAGATTTCTTCATATTGAAGCAAAAAATTAAAACCTCCCGCAAATGACGAGAATTTGGCTCGTAAACTGATATTTTCAATCGAGAATAACTTTATGATGCAGACACAAATCGACTAATGTTTCTATGGGGTTATGTTGACAGATGCCCAAGTTTATTGTATGACGTCTATGATCTATTTATTTCGACCACCACTTACCGCTAAGCCATCTATAGGAAAACGGCGGAAGCAAAGTTGTACATCTAATAAAAATTTTTTTTTGAAAAAATTTTTTCGGAAATTCGGTATTTTATTGAGAGTTCTGATTACCCCCCGAAGAATTATATTAATTGTCCTATATGGATCATAGTGCTACAATGAACGGTAAAAAATTATTCAATGTTTCGGAATCAATTGAACTTGGCCCCCTCGAAATTTCAAATGGTGTTTTCACAGCTTTAATAGATGGAACTCTTTTTAATATTAATAGGGGACTTTAGAACTCTTCGGGGGGGGGGGGGGCAATCAGAATTCTGTTTACTTTTTTTAATTTTGAAAATGAGGAGCCAACTTCATAGACGTCACTTTTTTTTTCAGTGTGTACATTATATTCCATGCATGTGTATATTGATATACTTTCAGTCTCTGTATTGAAATTTCATAAAAATTTTATGTAAATTTTATGTAAATTTACACTTTTAAGGTTAATAATATAAACAATAATGATATAATTAATATAATTAATAATATAATATAATATAATTAATAATATAAACAAATATAAATAAATAATAAAATTAAGGAGCATATAGTCACAACTCAAGATGTTTTTAGAGCGAATGTAATATATTTCAAATTAATACGTCAAAATATAAAAAACTATAGATATTTCGGTCAAGTTTTGAGTTTTATTATCAATACAATAACGTATATATGTTACAATATAATAGATATAACTGTCTTCTAAATATTCCGATGTTAAGATCTCGTTCAAAACTTTTGCAAATTAAAAACTTTTTAAAATTAAATTATCCATATAAAATTTGTCTTAATATTATAATAATGTTCAGAATTTTGTTAATAATTTTTTCTAGATTGCTGTGTGGCACACAGGACTTCCAGATTCTATTTGATAACAAACTTTTTTAAACTTTTTTAAAAATTATTATTACAATTCTAATGTAGATTGAAATTTCTTGTAAATTATAAAAGATAAAACATATCTGTGTCTGTGAATAACGATCCTTACAATTTTAATATTGTATAATGCCAATATATTTGTATAAGTATTATAATGTGATGATTAAATACGATGATAAAAAGAATTATTTTTGCAAGAAAATGAGATATTAACTACACCAAGTCAATTTGAGTGTCAGTCTTTTATTTATTATATGGGACAGGAATTATAATAGGAGGAGGAATGATTCTTAGTGAGTGGGAATATTTGTCAATTAAAGGGCAAATAGATATCTGGGAATTGATCTATTTTTCATTTTTATTTATTTTTTATTTATTTTTAATTGATTTTTTGTCTTTTATATCATCTCTGAAACTAAAATCTTCTAGAATATAATTATTCTGAATCTAAAGTCATTATGTTATCCCAATCAATTTTGTGATTATAATCAAATTGATGATGGGAAATTATACAGACATTGTGTTTTCAGGTTTTTTGATAAGGTTTACTCGATATATGAAGATTCACAATCAAGATTAATTTATGTTATAAATGACATTCTTGTGAATGATCTTTTTTTAATTTATTTTGTAATTTAAGTTCTTTTATTAAGACTTTGTCAGTCTTAATAAAAGAACTTAAATTATTTATATAGGTTTATGGGCAATTCTGAAATGGAATTTTTTTGTTATAGTTTTATATATATTTTTTAATTATGGGACAATAAAAATTTTTCTTTTTCATCATTAGAGTCAGAGATGATATTTTTATGGTTTTTAATACTATTGTAATTTTTTTTTAAGAAAGTGATTTGATCTTGTTATTAATGGAGAACAAAAATTCCAGAAGATATCTATTGTTCAATAATGAGATTAGAATCGAAATATTTTTCTCATGGACTCTTGGATGAAATAGGAATAAAATTCTGTTCAGTTGTCCAATAATAACACCTCTGTGGGGTGATTAGAATCAAAATTTAAATATCCACTTGAATTTATCGGCTTTATATAATATCAAAAACAATTCTTTCATCCTCCAATTCTTTCATCCTAACAATATTGCATCTTGGAAATTGATTCTTCTATCATCGCCATATATTCTTCGTTGCAAAAAATAAAAAAACTCAAACATAATTTTATCAAAAAATTGTTACGTATAGAATTACAAGACGCACATTTACAACATAAGTTATTTGAAAATTACAGATTAATTAATTGTTCATTATTTATGGATATAAATTTCAAGACAAGATTATAAGATTTCAAGAAAATGAATCAATAAAAAAATCAATAATTTATGTTTAATTCAATCTCGTAACAAATAAGAGTGTTAAACATATAAATATAATATAGTCACCACTAAATCAGCTAATAATAATTCTAATTCAGAATTTGTTCCCAAAAATAAAAAAAATTTCCACAGAAGAAATTAATATTAATAATAAATAGTAATATTAGTAATAAATACTAGTAGTAATTAATAATAGAAGTTAATAGACTCAGAGATGAAGTATATATTATATTAATATTAGGTATGGCTTAGGAAAAAGTTCGTGGTGTTTTTTCCCGTTAGATGGCATTAAAAAAACGCCACGAACTTTTTCCCACACCTAATATTAGTCCTGGTAATTTTAATCTTAATTACAATTTAAGTAATATAAATGATAAATGGATCATTATAATCTTAATAGCATTGATATTCGAGACAAATAAACTTATATTACAACTTGGTCAATGTTGCAATATATCTAATAACATTATCAAGATAAATTCTTAAAATCTTAGAATTTATTAAGCATATCGAGAACAATTTAGTCAAAGTAAATCTAATTAAATTATGTGTTTCTTCAAGTAAATTACGTAAAGAAATACGTTAATTTAATTAAAATTGATTCATTATCTATTTTATAAAAAAACACATTACATTAATCCAAATAATACTAATAACAAATTGATTAAGAAGAGTTTAATAGCATTGAATAATTTCATCTTGATGTTTTAATCACTAAGGCTGATAAAGGCAATACTACTAATATTAGATATAAATGATTATAACGAAAAAATGCAATAAATTTTGATTGGATTGTGATACGTATGTGACTATAAATAAAAATTTTATTTTAAAAATAACGGAAATTCGTACATTGTTAACAAAATGGAAAACCAAAAAATTTAATGATCAAAATACTTATAAATAAAAGATTGTATACTTCAGACGGAGAATTGCCGAGGGTTTATGGGCTTACCAAAGTACATAAAGATGGCTATTCTTTAAAGATTATTATTAGTTGCATAGTAACAGTCCTTTCTTTAATTGAATGTTCTTTCTAAAAGACATCATAGAAAAAAGTATGGAAAAAAATTTTGTTATTATATAAAGAACAGTTTTAATTTTGTTAATACATGCAATTATTAATATGTATGCAATTGGAATAAAATTACCAAATGTCCTTTGACGTCATGTCTAGTACACAAATATTTTTAATAAATTAATATTGAAGAGTATAGAAAGAAGATGGGACTATATATGCAAAAATACTGCAATATCAATTAGTTCATAATAGCAATATTATGTATATATATATATACCAATTATTATAGGTTTTACGTTTTCCAAATTTAATGACAATTTATAAACAATTCTTTGGTTTGCCTATGGGATCTTCGCTCTCTTCTATTTTAGCTAATATTATTTTATAAGATTTAGAAAACATCTTTAAAAATTGATCATTTTCATCCCATTTTATCATATGTTGATAACATTATTTTAGCAGCTTTTAAAAAACAAATTGAAATAATCCTTGACATTTTTAATTCTTACCATGAAAGAATAAAGTTCACTATTAAATATGGCGGTGATAGAGGAATTAGTTTCCTAAATGCAATGTTAACGGAGGATGAAAGAATTGTTTTTGATATTTATAAAAAGCAGACAAATTCAGATCGATACTTGAATTTTAATTGTAATCATCCCACGGAACATAAGAGAGGTGTTATCATTGGATAACTGGACAGAATTTTATTTCTATTCCATCCAAGAAATTTCCATGAAAAAAATATTTCGTTTCTAATCAACTCATTATTGAACAATGGATATCTTTTGGAATTTTTGTTTTCCACTATTAATAACAGGACAAATCACTTTCTTAAAAAAAAATTGCGATAGTATTAAAAACCATAAAAATATCATCTCTGACTAAGAATGAAAAAGAAAAATTTTTGTTGTCCCGTTATTAATTAAAATATATGTATGAAATATATGTATGAAATATATGTATGAAAAATTTTAAATCGTAACGAAAAAATTCAATATTAGATTGCCCATAAACCTATAAATAATTTAAGTTCTTTTATTAAAACTGACAAAGTCTTAATAAAAGAACTTAAATTATAAAATAAATTAAAAAAAGAAGATCATTCACAAGAATGTCATTTATAATATAAATTTATAACATAAATTAACCTTGACTGTGAATCTTCATATATCGAGAAGAAACAAAAAATCTGATATCAAAAAACCTGAAAACACAATGTCTGTAATTTCTAACTTGATTATAATCATTGACTGAGACAATAATTTTAGATTCAAAGCAATTATATTTTAGAAGATTAGTTTCAGAGATGATACATATAAAAAGACAAAACTGTGGATTAAATATGCAAAATGATACAAATCGATCTCCAGATATCTATTTGTCCATTAATTGACAAATACCCCCATTCACTAAGAATTATTCTCCCTTCTATTACAATTCCTATTACAATTCTCCACATAAGTATAAAAAACTGATATTCAAATTGACTTGGTATAGTTAATAACTTATTTTCTTGCAAAAATAATTCTTTTTATCATGGTATCATCTAATCACCACATTTATAATGCTTATACCAATATATTGGCATTATACTAAAATTGTGAGGATCGTTGTCTACAGACATAGATATGTTTTATATTTTGTAATTTACAAAAAATTTAATCAATCTAACATAAGAATTATAGAGGAAAAGTCCCTATTATGAGAGTTCATTTTGGATAAATGCTAGAAGTCTATGGGCAGAATTAATTTAAAAAAAATAATAGGTCATTTTGAAGGGAATTTAATAAGCTTTAAGATAATGTTATATAAAATTTAATTCAAATTCCATTTTTTTTAAAATTAGATTAATAAAGATTAATTATTAAAGAAATAAAAAATGAGCAAATCATAAAGTCAAAAAATTGCTCTTAATATGAGAAATCGATAGTAAAACGTAAAATACATCAGTATTGCAATTAAAAAACTTTATTTCATGTTTCTAAAATGCAAACAAACACAGCTAGCGTGCGTGAAAAATGAGCATGCGATAGATTATACTCAGTATTTATCTTCAGGTAGTTGGAATCAAGCATCGCAGAAATAGGCACTCGACGTTCATTCTAGTTGTTCTTTTTATTATTGTACAATAACATTTATTCTTTAGCAATGATTTTCACTATAATTAGGCACAAGAATTATTTCATGTTAGAAATACTCTGGATATCTCATATTACGATTTTTCGTCTTATGGTTTTACGACTATCAAATCTGACTTTTGTAATTAAACAATTCAATATATCTATTTTTCTATTAGTACGATTTTTCTCTATCATGAAGAATATATTGCCAAATATTTATTTATTAAATAATGAAGGTTTAAAGACTCATCTCAATGAAACTTGACGTCCAAATTCTAAAATCTTTTTTTACATCTTTTTTGACTACAGGCATGATTTAATAATGAATTTTCTACTAAAGTTTTCTACTATAGTTTTCAAGAGCGATAAATTCATTGTGGAACCAAGATAGCGTTTATTAGTTTAGCAGAAACGCCTCATATTAGACGCTTATTTCATAATAGGTGGCTTTCCTCCAATAATAGTTTTTAAAATAAAAAAATTTGTATTATCAAATAGAATCTAAAAGTCTTGTGTTTGTCACATAACAGTCTAGAAAAAAATTATTCATAAAAATCTGAACATTAATTATCATTAGGACGAATAAATTTCTCCTGAATTTTATATGGATAATCGAATTTTAATCGCGCGCATAAGTTTTAAATGAGCTCGGAATACTTAGAGAGGACAGTTATATCTATATTTATATTGTAACATCTAAGCATCATTGTACTGGTAATAGTCACTTGATCGAAACATTTATAATTTTTTATATTTTAACGTATTAATTTGAAATATATTATATTCGCTCTAATAACATCTTGAGTTGTATCTTGAGTCGAAGCTGTATGCTTCTTAATTGTTTTAATTTTTAATTTTAAAAAATACACTAAATTTTATTACAAATTTATACAATATACTTTTTAGTTATAGCTACATTAAATTTAGTATATTTGTATAATATAAAAAAATGTACATTAAATTTCATGTCTTTTTTAAAAGTATATATATTATTCTTTATATATTATTTCTTTGCAAATTTAACCGAAACTTTCTAGAAATTACATATATTTAATTTAGACATTAATTTGTACATTTCAATTTTTTAAATCTGCTAGCTGATACATATTATATTACCTTCTTCCTTCAAAAATAATTGATCCTTCAAATATAATTCTAGAAATCAAGTTTTCTCAAAAACGAAAAAACCGTTTTTTTAGTTTGACAGCAAATAATTGATTAATTAAATAATGTTGATAAAAAAAAATATAATTTTGACATGATCGAACATCAATTTTGTTATTTTCCTTCATTTTCCTAACCCTTGAAAAACCACCTTTTTTGAGTTGTGACAATTTTGAAGATTTTTAAATCAAATTTGACTAGTTTTGATTTTTGATATAGTAATGTTCACTTCTCATTTAAGGTAATAATAACTAAAAAAAAAAATCACGTTTTTTAAATTATATTACTTTTGAAATAGGGAAGCGATATACCTTTTTTTAAATAAATATACATATATATTCTGCGTTAATAAATTCTTTAAATCAGTGTCCCGCTGGAAGGAATGCAACTTTTTACATAAAAACAGGATAATTTAAATATTTTAAGCAGAGACGCGGCTTCCTCGATTATCACGTTACACCTCGTAACGCGAATAACGCCACAGAACTTTCCAAGTTTGCGCGTATTGTTACTCAAGACGCCTTTTCGGTGCACCTGCGAATCGTTTATCACCTGGTCTAATAAATGCAATATTCACGTTTTAGAAACGCTGCTCTGCCCGTGATGTTTTATAACCGTCTGTTTGTTTTGGAAATTGTACCGATCTTTCGCGTAAAATAACGGAATAGCCGCTATAAAGAATAATCGCATATCTCCTCTTGTTTCCACTCGTGTTTGCTACTCCTTTTTTTCTCTTTCCCAGTATTCCTCTTTCTTGTTACCCCTTTTATTTTGTACGGCCATTTAAAAATCTCTTTGTTCCTTTTCACGTTTTGAAATGTTAATCTCTTCCCTCTTCTCGCTTCAAATAAATCTCTCAGAAAATACATTACTTATGTACGTATTTAAGCGGTTGTATATTTAACCGAAATATCACGTTTCTAATTTTAATATAAAGATAATCTCTGAATTTTTTAATTATCTTTTTTTTAGATCTCTTCCTTTGTTAATTATACAATATTAACGAGATATTTCCTGTTTTTTGAAAGATGTAATGTGTAGAGCAATATTATTCTTTTAATATTAAAAAGTAATAACGAAAATATATGATACTAATGCTAAATTTTTGACGTAAGACTATTAAATAATATATGAAAATTACATAATAGATAAATACGTAATAAATTTTATAAACATAAGAATCTTAATTTTAGTATATGTAAGAACACAATCAATATTAGAAATTAAAATGCCTATAACAGTCGAAGCTGGATTTTTAATGCTTTAAATA
>NW_012130104.1:864856-872197 GCF_000143395.1 Atta cephalotes | reverse complement strand
ACACACACACANACACACACACACACACACACACACACACACACACACACACACACACACACACACACACACATGTACATGCATATATATCATATTTGTAACCATTCGAACTGCGTATCGAATTGGTTTTCCGGATTTATAAACGTAATTAAACTATTGTAATAATATCACGAATTAAATTAAATCAATTTTTTAATAATTTGATGCTCAATCAGACATCATATCAGAAAGATGTTAATGTGCTGAAAAATTGTAAATTTATTGCGAAAAAAATTTGCCTCGGTAATGCCTCTAAAGACTTCGGACGTTCGTACGGAATGCAAGAGATTCGGGTTTGATTCTCGACTGAGGTAATATTTTTCGCAATAAATTTATTTACAATTTTTCAGCACATTAATGCAGTTAAAAATATGGTATATATTTATACATACAAATATGATATATATGCATGTACATAATATATATATAAAATTCACATTATCTAAAACATTAAAGATCCAGCTTCGATCGTGCATTTAAATTCCTAGTATTGAATTAATTCAATATTTTTTAATTCCAATTCTTTCTTTTTTTTATATGATATGAGGATGTAAATAAAAAGAGAAATTACAAGTTTCATATTTAAGCTAATGCTTTCTTCTTCTTAATCGTCTTATTGCTCATTGATCATTTTACATTGTTTTATGCCGATATATGATCATCCAATTGAAAACTTGATCACGTTTGTCACGTTTCAAAGATTTCTTTCTCCGGTCATTTGCGTTTATTGGTAGGCGATCCTGGAGAAGCGTACCGTGTCGCGAATTTCGTCGAGCTCGGTTACAAACGCACGTAATCCAAATCCAATGTGATTTCCGGAAAGTGAAAAAGTTTTTCCTTTGATCCTGTTTACCTGCACGGTCAGATCTCATATGGATTGCAATTCAGTCTACGTCGAGACTTGCAGTATCAAATAATGTTACATACTAGAATCGAGTTATTATCGTTAAATTAACTTTTTTAATAGTAGCGCATTTTTAATAGTAGCTACATTTAAAGAAACTACACGAGGAGAAATGTTTACATCATCACATTTCGCGTTAAAATTATTGCACTCCGAAAGTCTCTCAAAATTTGTATATCATATCGCACACATGAAACATGAACAAGTAGTTGCGTTAATGACATTTGTTTTGAACAAAATAACTCAACTTAAAGCTTTATTAATGAGCAAAATATTTTAATAATTACAGGAACCATTGTGATGACAAAATTATAGTCATTATGAATGCTTGCAGTAAATTCAGGGGAATGCTTTAATTCAAGAAATTCCAAATTAACACCCTCACTTCGAAATTCTAACTGTAACTTCGACATGGAACAGTAGATAATTCACTATCGAAATGCATCGAGGTGCGGAACGCGATTCTGGATAGGTAACAAGCGTGATAGGATACGTCGGAGTTAATTAGTTCGTAGCAAAACTCAGAGCAGTGTGTACACGATGTACATCGAAATACGCGGCAGATATGTCGAGGGAAATGTGCGTTCGGTTGAAGCGCGCTTAAGGGATCGTAGAAGATGTCTGACAGTAGAATGGTCCTATCACGCCCTCAGGATTCATAGTCTGTGTAGTCGCGAGAGAGTATGATGGCTCATTTTCATCTTCTGTTTGCAATATAATATGCATAAATCTCAATACATTTCATAGAATATTGCTGGGAAATATTTAGGACATAATGTTATTAGAAAAATTTACGTATTTATTTATTAAAACGCTATTTTTTTTTAACAAGATATTACTTTTGTAAATACTATTAATCTTATATATATTTAAGAAAAAAGATATTTAGAAAAAGAAATTAAATATATGTAAAGATAGAAAGATTGTACAATAAAAGCACAATTTGAAAAATTTGTTTTATTTTTTGGTTGATTACAAAATATTCATTTCGTTATAGTACTGTAATTCGATCCTGTTTACGATGGATACGATAGTAATTGTAATAAAGGAAATTATCTCCAGTTGTGACAATCGCATGCATAATCTATATTGTGTTATGACGACTCGTTCGCATTATGACGACTTAGAAAACATGAGTATAAACAATACGAAATCCGTTCACATCGTCATATTTCATTCGGCACCCTTCTTTCTCTTCGTCGTCGCACCAACGCGCAACGGAATATTTCCCATATAAAAAGCTCGAAATTCAAACGGAAGATCGGAATGATTGAGGTCGGTTATCCGTTTGGTTCGATGCGCTCAAGTGGTTGAGAGAAGAACGAGCTGGCGAATAGGTTGAGATTGCAAGCTACAAGAATCAATAACGATAGATTTTCTTCGATCATGTAAAAATCATAATATCATAATATTTGTACGATGTCATAATTCGTACATTATGGTGTTTTTATTATAAAAATAAATTTTGTAATGATATCGCAAGCATGATTAACTGCTAATACAACATGATTCGCATCAATGCGAATAACATGAATTTCTTCTTATAACTGATTACGTAAAAGCGCCGGGTTGCGCGTCGCGATCGACTGGTTTATGCATCGCATACGCTTGTCTTCTGTTTGCACGTTCGACATGCAAATACGGAGAACAAGCCACCATAAAATTTTAACGACGCACTTTTTCACGCACTCGTCGCGCGAATGAAATCTCCCCGCTAAAAAAATATAACGCGAAAAACAAGTCTTATCCGTGGGGATTGTTGGTATATGTTTGTAATGAATCGCGATCGGTCAGCTCGTCGTGTTCCTCTTTATCCTGTCACGTGCAATGGAAAATCTGAATGTAAAAAAGGAATAAATTGCAGTTTCTATGAAAGAAATGAAATAAATGCATTCGTAATGCGTAATTCGTACTGCGTCTTGTTTAATAGATATTGCTCTACAAATCAAAACAATATACAATCAAAAATCTGGGCCGTAATAAAATAAATTGGAAGTATATAAATAGATAATATAAATTAGAAATATAGTGTTTAATAATTTCATTAAAAAATGTATTATTAAGTAAACATAAGAAAAAAATTATAATGAATATGTATAAAAACAGATAAAATATTTTTTGTAGAAAATAAGATAAATATCTTATATAAAATTATATTATAAAAAAGTTATAAGAAATATTTTTTAATTTCTTTTAAAATTTTAAATAAAGAATACGAATGATTCGTTTTATCACATATATCTAGAATAATCTTATATGATGAAAGGCAAGAAATTATCAGATGAGCAAATTCAATCAATTAACTTACTTCGGCCGAGCGAAGAGTCGCCAACAGTGTTACGTGATTTTAAAGAGGTATGATCGAAAAATCAAAATGCTTCGATCTATCTAAAAATTACACAGAATATTATTTAAAACGAAATTAATATTATGTTAAAATTTCAAATCGATTAACCATGTAATTTTTAAGAAAGAACTAAAGTTAGAGTTTTATGCATGGTATCTTATGGCAAATGCATTGAATGACCGATATATTACATAATTATTTACTTTTAAAATGCTTCGATCTACATAAAAAAATATATAAATAGTTTGACACACAAATCTTTTTTTTACATCCTGGTAAGAATTTTAACTCTATTCATTGTGTAATTTATATGCGAGCAAAAAGCTAATGAAAGCATGCCTATTTGAGCATGTAAAAAAATACGCGGAAAATTTAGCAACGCTATTGACTACTTCCGACGTTAGGTTAGATTACGGCTAGTTTCATTCTATAAACATGTGTGATTGAATATATGTTTCTTGCTTATAATTTATTGTTATGTTTCTTTAACTTAAGAAAGCTGTAGTAATAATTATTACTGCAAAAAAATGCAGTAAAATATATTTGAAAATATATGAAAAAAACGATACTAATATATAAATGTACATGTATTAATATATAAATAACGTCATATCCACTAAATTTATTCAATATATAACTAGGAACGTAATCCTCTTCGTAAATTAATAAATTGATTTATGAAAGGATATTTATTTTTTTTAATTCAGTGCAATATTTATTTTATTTAATACAATATTAATCTTATATTAAGTATTAAAATTTTTATTTAATATTATAATAAAAAATACGCAGATGGTTTTTTTTTAAAGATATTGATGCAATAATATAAATTTGTATTAATAATGTTAATTTAATATATTTAACGTTTGAAATATTAAGACATAACTCTTATCATATAATTCTTATCACATAATTCGTGATATTAAAATTAAAGCATTCTTTTAGTATAAAATAATTATCAATTAGTTATGAATTAGTTATGAATTAGTTATGAATTTGCCTTTATAACGAAGCATCTTCGTATAAAATAACTGTAAAACACGTATATGAAAATAATGTTTTAACTTCAATTAACTGTCAATTATTAATTGTCAATATAATTACTAATGCGCAAGAAGTTTCGAATAGAAATGCCAACCTCATTTTTAGAAATGCAACGTTGCCAAGTTATAGATAATCATTGAACATAAAACATTACTTGCATTTTCTAATAATAGAATATTAATATTATGATTTATTAATTAGCAATCAATGTTATCTTTTAATTTTAATAAATCATAAATTAGCCTTTTTTATTATTAAAAGATTTTCATATATTGGGTTGATATTACTAATGAAGAACAATAGCGTACCCTCCTCACTATCTACCCCGCAAGTGATCGATCGTACATCCTCAATTAATTGAATTAATTATTAGTTGATTAATTGCGAGTTAAATAGAGTAGCATGCAACTGCGCAGATCATCCAAGAGGACAGTTAAATGACTTCGTCAAAAAGTTGATATGCAAGTTCACTTCCGTCGCAGCAAGTTTTGTTGCGATGTTTGTAACTCATTTAATCAGATTTAATCAAGAGATTATCACCGTGACATAGGTTTGTGTAATCACGATGCGTTTATTTTAATATTGTTGCCATCAAAGTGAAATTTCGTTGCGGTTACACATGTTGATTAGATTAATCGATTTTAAACAATTAACCCGCTTAAATTGGACATTAATTAAGTCATGAGTTGAAGTACTCTTATGGTAAAATTGGCATAAATAATTATTTAATTTAATTTTCGTAATTATTTTATGATTGTTTGATTATTTCCAATTATGAATACATATTTACAGTAAATATTTGTTGCTAATTAATAAGTTGTATACATCCAGAAAATATAGCGATATTTAATCAATTATTATTATATCAATTTTCGTGATCACTTAATATGTAATATTTCTTTCTGTTGATCTAATAATTAGATTATATATTCATTAATTAAAGCTGCTTTTGAAACAGATTTTCCGAGACAATTACTAGATGTCGGAAAATTTTGATTAATGTTACAATTGATTGCAATAATTGGTTAAGCAATTATTCAAGAACATATAAATATAACAGCTTTATGTGATTATTTATACCGCTTATTTGATAAGACCTTCTAACTTGTAACTTTATATGCTTGTTACGTTTGTGCATATTCACTTACATAATATTGCTTTTGTTATATACTTTGTTATATATAATATATTGGCGGACGACATCAACAATGATTAATTTTACGAATCGTTCGTACTCCCTATGTACGGTTTCCGCTTATAATTAAATTACCACCGGAACGGGGCACTATGGAACTTTTACTCAAGCCACGAAGCATTGTACAAATTTAAAGGTATTCACGATGGTTCAGATTAATTTAGTAAGGGTTTAATGCACTTGAAAGTATCCAATATATACATATAACCGGGAAACATTCGAACCAAAAGGAAATATTATATCTCCGATATGAGAGTGTTCTGAAGAGAAATACAGCTATGCGTAAAAGAAATTTTTTCTTTCCTTTTTTTTATAGCTTCTCTCAAATGTCGCCGGTAGAAAACTAGGACGGCTGAAACAGTGATCCAGAGTGAAACATAAGCTTTGTTCTTGTCTTCACAAAAGTATTATATGTCACTGGAACAATGAAGATTATCAACATGATTTATGATGGAATAACAGATATCAGGTCCACTTTTTAAAACATATTAGTAGTGCATATAATATATTATATTAGAAAGGACATATTTTACATGTTCATATGTAATAAAAACATAGAATTGACTTTGCGAAAAATAAAGTTTGAATTTTTATTTAATTCATTACATTTTTTCACACATAACATTACATAAGTATGTTATATTGTACATATATAAACATATAGCTTTTTGATTAATGTTTTACGTAGAATATTGTAAATCAAAATTTTTATTATGCGTAATTCTCTGTAAATTTTTACAACAACAAGAAATTCAATAAAAATTCAACTCATATTATTGAAATAAAAATAAATTCTTGATTAAATATTTTCGAAAATGATTAAATATTTTTAAATATTTTATGATATTGACAGATTAATTTCCTTATTTTAATTATTTTAATTTTGTTTACAAATATGAATTCAGAGAAATTAATACTGTAAATATTAAAATAGTTAATGATTAATTATTTTTAAGTATAGAGATATTTATTTTTGAGAATTAAGAGTATTGACATCAATTCTTATAATACTCAAAATAAATTCATCACAATTTATTGTATAATACAGTAATTATAAATTCCTCTAAGAATATTTTCTTCTTCCCGAACGAAGAAAAATCTGCAAACTGATTCGAGAATTTGTAGGCAAAATGTGTAGGAACATGTCGTTCGTCCTATATTATAATTCAAGAGGTTTCAAGAAGGCAAAGACGCGGCACGAATTCGAGTGGCGCCTCTTGATCGTGGTCCGCGATCGTAAATTTTTGTGAGTGTGTGAGTGTGGACGGTACTTTCGGTGCTGACGATCGCTTTTTCTCACATGCGAGAGCGAAAAGTGCTGTCCACGGGCAGAAATTTACGGTGGATAATGAGCCTGCGTTGCGCTTTGCCGTCGAAGACAAAGAAGAAGATTTTGGGTCCTTCATCTTCAATAGTCGTCTTCGAGAGAATTATCAGTAAGATCCGAGTACAGAGCAGAATCTCGTTTGGAAAGCCATTCACATAGCCGATACATAGCACATTCGGATTAGGACTTATGAGCGATCTGCACTTTGCTGTAAATTCGGCAGCAATTCGTAGAAAACAGATAAAAATATAGATATATAGATATATAGATGGATAAATGGACATAGATAGAAAGATAGAGATAAGGTGGAGGAGAGAGAGAGAGAGAGAGAGAGAGAGAGAGAGAGAGAGAGAGAGAGAGAGAGAGAGAGAGAGAGAGAGAGAGAGAGAGAAGAAGAAGTAGTAGTACGTACGTAGTATAGTACGTAGTACGTACGTAGTACGTACGTAGTAACGTATACGTACTAGTACGTAGTACGTTAACGT
>NW_012130104.1:851615-864836 GCF_000143395.1 Atta cephalotes | reverse complement strand
GTACGGTAACGGTAACGGAACGGTAGGTAAGAACGTAACGTAACGTAAGACGAGAGANACGTTGAGCGTCGAATGAGATAGAGAGTAGAGAGAGAGAGANAGAGAGAGAGAGAGAGGAGCAAAAAAAAAGTAGGCGTTATTGCCTTTCATATGCGCGTATTTCACATTCAAGCATATTCCGCATAATTTATAAGAGGTCGATCGATGGCCCGAACCCTTCACTCGCCACTACCGAACCCCTACAGTCTACGATATGTATCGCGGTATCGATGTCCGATATATCGAAGGTTTGATTAATGCACCAAATTTGTGCTATATATCGTGCATAGCGTTCGCTCAGTCCTTCAGCAAATGCTGCTCGGGTCGAAATAGATTTAATGATAACAGCTGCCGCAGTTCCCCTGCCTTGCTCACACGCTTTAAGTGGATTATTTTGTAGTTAATGAACGTTTATAATTGATAAATTTATCGTGACGCGATTTGGGGAACTGTAAAGAATATTAATTAACAACTAAGAGAACCTGTAATTGTTGCTTGTCGATGTTATTGCTTAACACTTATTTATGTATTTGCTAACATCTTGTTTCAATCTTAATTTTCGATTTATATGAGATTTTTGCGTTAGATAGCTTCTTTTAATTTTATAAAAATTATATTTGTACATTGAAGATACGTTTACGACTAACACAGATTTATATTAAACAATAAAGTTTGAAATTTCAAAAGTTTAAAGAGAAAAAAATAAAAGAATTTATTAAACGCTCCGTATTTTATAAGTTTGTGGATTAATCATCTATCTTTCTTTCCGATGTTTAATGTAGTGTAAAGTCAAAATGATGACAAGCTCAAGGAAACTGCAGACGCAATCATTTGCCATTGATGACCAATTTGCCCTAAAGCTTAAATAATTCCGCCGGAGTATAGAATATATAATTTTTTAACAATTTAGAATCGCGAGAAAAAGGTGAATAAATGTGTGCAATAAATGTATTATGCAGTATTCTATGCAGTAAAAAATCGATTACATTTCATTCAAGTCATTTAAAAGCTATTTTGAGACATCGAGAAATATAATTTTTAGTTAACATTCGAATTAAATTTCGTTTAATCAGGAGAAGAAAAATTGATTTTTAAATGAAACGAAACAAAAGATAATATTGATGTTGTATAGCGGCGAAAAATCAAGAATTAATTGAAAATTAATGAGCTCGCTGATTATTGTTTGTTTGCTGAAATATAGGATCAAGCTTATTGATGGGTATTGTATATAGAAAAAATTCGCATTCTTCAATTTTTATTGATATTGACGTTTAAATTGTAGCCTCATATACATTATCGTAACATTATTTATTAAATAAAATGTAATAAAAATGATATTTGGCGATGCTATTTGAAATAAAAAGAATTTTTTAGATTATTTTTAGATTATTTTTATTTGTACAAATAGAAATTCTCAATATACTACAAATTTCAAAAATAAAAAAGTAATAATTTTATTTCCATCATTATTCGTATACGAAATCCATAATATATTTTAACTGTTTGAAGGTTCTTTATATTTTTTTATCGCATGGGTGGCAATTCTATTACGTGACAATTTATCCTAAAAGAGTTGACTGCTTTGAAGTTCTTGCTACCGTGCCTCCATTTTTCAGTCGCCGACTGAATTTCTGAACAAAGTTCATCAGAATGAACTGAGCGCGGATACAGGATTCACCATACTTTATCATGATTTGTACTCATCGCATAACGGCCTTTAAATTCGCGTTTACATGTGTCGTCATTCCAAGCCAGAGCGGTGTACCCAAATAAAAATGGTAGCGATGAATGCGTTCTCGTTCAAATCTCACATGAAGAACTCGATGTCGCCGAAGTGGCGACTTTGCGCCGCGCCGGTTTGCCGCTCGTAATTCTCCGCAGAATGGAATAAAATGCGAGCTGCGAGTGCTCGTCTTTTAAGTCGCGAATGTGCGAGCATCTTTATTTTTCATATTTCTCCCGCACGAGGTCAACAATGATTTAAAAACATTTTACTGATTGTTACTCGCTTTAATGAGTTACCCGCTAAGTTATAGAAATCAGATTGTATATGGAAAGAATGATTTTGCTGAAAGATCTGGAAATAATTTTATTGGGTTATCAAAAGAATTTTATTGAAAACTCAAACTGGAATGTCAAAATTTTTGTGTAGAACTGCTCATTATTATTTAGTTTTCAACTAAATAATTTTGATGATCTAATCAAATTATTTTTAGTTCTATATCCAATAATATTTTAGATTTTTCAGCAAAATCGTTCTTTCCGTGTACTAGATACAATTCAAAGAAGAGAAGAGGAAAGGATAATGATTTCTTTTATTTTACAGAAACAATACTTGTGTTCAGCAGAAAAAGCAGCTTTGAAACTGTTAGAAAAGTCTTTAATATGATCTCGCTCTTAGTTTCTCTCACTGGATCTAAACATATAAACTAATTATATTAAAGAATTTTACTAGCCATTGCTTTTTTTGTTGAACGCGAATACAATAATGACATTGCGATAACAAAATGTAATGTTGATTAGTAAATTTATAAATGCTTGCGTTTCTTTATACATATGTTGACGAAAATTTTTTTAAATTATAATTTTATATATAAAATTACAAATTATTTTTTATTTCTCAATAAATTATAGAGCAATTATTTTTCAAATACTTATACTTATCATTTTCTTAAACTTATTTTTTATTCTACGAGATAAAAATTATTTAATTTTTGTGAATGTGTGCGCAGATTTCTATAGACATCAATTATCTCTATTACCCTTAAGAAGTGAATAGATAATTATGGAAAATAAAACGAGATTGAAGACACAAAGATACATTCTCTAGGAAGAGTATTTTAATGATGATTAGCGTTGAAGTTACTTTCCTCTTGATGTAGAGTTCGTGGAGAAAGTTGAAGCGAGTGAAAGGAAAAGATTGAAAAAACACAATTTATCCTTTATATTCGTATATTATTATATAATATTAGTAAAGATTAATACTTAAAATGTGCTTAGAAAACAATTAAACTTCTCGAGAAAGTTGCTCAATTACAATGTTCATTCTTTTTGAATGGCGTAATGAAATAAGAATTATAGCAAAATCTGTTGTGTACTCTGAGAACTTAAAACTCGTCACGTATTCGCAACCATTGACGAGATCGTATTTCACTGTATGTATACTATTCTATCATTCACAAAGAAAGGCATGTTTATTGTCGTATCATCCCAAGACGTAGACATCCATTAAAACGAATTTACATGATTCGATTATGACTATTCTGAATCAGGAATTGAATTTGTTGCAGAGACTGTTATTCTTAAATAACTTACACATATGTGACGTACGATAAAAATCAATTTTATAAAATAATATGAAAATTATATTAATAAGTCTAATTTATATTATTGAAACAATAACACTTTTATATATTTATATATTTTTTAAAAATCGATATATATCTCTTTTATTTTTTATCATATTCCATTTTCAAGAGTAAAATTTTAAAATATGCAATTACGCAACTTGAATTTGACTAATCAAAATAATTATATGGGACATTCAAGTTGGTTGTTAAAATGTCAAAATTTTTTGCAGCATTACTCACTATGCTTAAGTTTCTTAATTATT
This sequence comes from Atta cephalotes, assembly GCF_000143395.1. Taxonomy (NCBI): domain Eukaryota; kingdom Metazoa; phylum Arthropoda; class Insecta; order Hymenoptera; family Formicidae; genus Atta; species Atta cephalotes. Next base: position 861,184 of record NW_012130104.1, on the reverse strand, counting down.
TTATTGTATATCTAACAAAATTAGTTTTAGATCTGTATCATACACACATATATATATATATATGTATATATATATATATATTTAATAACTAAATTTTTAATATTTTAACGAAATCGTTCTTTCTGTGTAGATAAAATTTGTTCATTAATCATTTTTATCGCGTAGAATCTTTCTTTGCATAATTTAATAAAAATATTCTGATAAAAATAAATATGTCTTGAAAACTATCGCATGAACTCGCTTTTACAATAAATGAGGTGATGAACGTTCGCTGTCGAACAAGAGTAAATCCATCATAACGAATGACAGATCGTCCTTTCTCATGTAAGACTGAAATCTTGGACATATCATTTTGTCAATCACCTTGATTGACTTCACCTTGATTAAATAACATTTTATTAATTATAGATTTTATATAAATAAATTCTTAATTAATAAAGCGCTCAAGTAATAATTGGAAAGAAATCTTAATGAAACATGATTTATAAAATATGTAGATTCTTTTGGAATAAAAATTTAATAATGTTATTAGATTAAAGGAACTGAGAAATTATATTTTGCATTACTTTTTAAGATTTTTAAGATTTTCTTCTATTTTAGTAGTGACTTGCACAATTATTGTGTTAATTACTTAACTGGCAATTAGCATGTGCTCACGATTCAAAATAAAGCAAATGGAAGTAACCGTGGGATGATAGTCTCGTGGGACATTTCCAGAAATACTGTTCCAAGAGGACAATATCCGTCGGCCAGTCCGGTGATACTTTTATTCTATGGGATAAAGTCATCCGGACGTTAACGTGCGGATGCACTTAAGACCAGGTGGCATTGCCTGGAGTAAAAGAAACATTCGTCTTTACGGGGGACGACTGTAATCGCATTAGCCACTGACAGCGACGCTTTCGTAATTTCCTACAAGCGTCACAGCGCGGTCAAGCGTCTCTTGACATTCGCGATCGCGTAAAGGATACTCCTTGGCAGTGCGCGGCATTTTGCTCGATTTCAATCAATTACTCTGTCTGTTACTAATAATGAAAACTGTCAAATAAAATAAATATGAGATATTAAAAGATTATTTTAAGACTCACGATGAAATAGAATGTATCATAATAAATTTTCTCAATACATGAGTATTTTTAAAAATGCGCAATAAGTTAAATCGATTTAATTACTCCACAAATTAATTAATTGCCGCTCAGCGGCAATTTTGATCAAACAACCAGATTGGAAATCCCTTCAAACGATGTCTTCTAATGACGGATACAATCAGCAACTGTTGCATCTGCCATTATGATCGAATGGTTTTGTCCTTTTGGGTTGTATCCAATCGGTTACGTTAATTGCAGCCTTATTTGAGAAGACTGTATTACGAGTCGACACGCGATCAAGTTACCGATTGTTCTTCCTTGATCACGCGAATATTCGATTACTCGGAAACCGCACAGCAGCTACCTGTGGCAAGCGATACGCCACGTCGCACCGCGTCGTTTTAATAAATATTCTACGGTTGATGAAAGTTGCTTTCTCTCAGGGGCAAATTCAATGAACTTCTGCTGAACTTACTACACAAAAACGAGTGAAATACAAGTTGTGTAATGAATTATGTCGACATTATTTTTCAGATAAAACCTATTGTTGTTGCGACATGAAGACATGCAATAGCTTAGAAAATATGGATTTTAATGTTGAAATTAACATTTTGCATGCCCGCTATTCATTTTTCAAGAAGTCTATTGAACTAGTATTTCATACCGAAAAATACAATTAAAATATAATATTAAACTAAAAATAAAAGAAAAGAGAAGATTATAGAATGCGATTTTTTAATTGAAATAATTCAGTAGATATTTCCTTGTAGGTGCATAATATAATTAATTTAATATTAAATATTTTAAACATATTCTTAGAATATTAAATGTAACATTTCAAGAATTATTATTAATATTTTAATTATAATTATTATTAATATTTTACTAAAATTATATAATATTAAATAATATCCTCGAAATATTAATGGATCGTTGTATGTCTATTGTTGTATGTCTATTGGATTGTTGTTCCTGATAATGTTATATTATTATTAAAAGTAACATTATTTATGTAATATTGTTTAAACATTAAAAAATATTTTAATAGTATTTTAATAGTATTTTAAATTACTAATTTTAATTTATAAAACTGCTACATTTATTCAGAATAAGTATACGTTTCCGAAAATGATTTTGATGCGTAGTTGTAGTACTGGATAGACTTAAAATTACGCCGAAACATGTTTTTTAACACAAGATGTAGCATAGACTAGATAGACTAGATAGACAAGAAAAACTTTTTGTTACTGGATTATGAATTCAAATTGCATTAAATTAAAAATAGTTAATATTTATAAATATTTTAATAAGTCAGGGATATTAAGGATACAATACCAGAGATATTATGTAAGTGGACATATAATCTCTATAGAATACTTTCATAATATTAAAACTTATTATATGATATTCTCAAAATATTATAATAACTTATTTTAATTTTTTTAATAATATTCATATAACATTCTAGGAATATTTTGCGCTTATAGGGTTATGACATAAATAATTTTGATACAAATTAGTTATAAAATGATATTAAATGTGCTACAGGTAAAAGTTTTTTGGATATTTAGAGAATATTTTTTTATAAAAAACAGAAGACAGAAAGAAGGTTAAAATAAGAGAAAATAAAAATTAAAATAACAGTCGAATATGAATTATTATCAACTACATCACGAAGAGAACGACAATGATTTGCTCAGCTTAAATTGTCATCATCAGGTTGAGGGATTTGAACGCGTTACTTACAATTAGTAATGCGTTCTTGGGATGCTCAAAATGTATAAATAAGTCCTTCAATCTAATTACAATCTGCGCAGATCATGGTTTTCTTCATGAATTGTATACGTGATATAGTATACGGTAAAGATTCTTTAGTAAGAGTCTAGAAACAAGCCGCAATTTTGTATGTAGTATTATATTTTTGAAAAAATTTACAAAGGCTATAATTTATTATTCCTTTTTGTTTCTCATTCTGTTTTATCTCATTCTTTTTCTTATCTATTTCTTATCTATTTCTCTCTTAGAAATTAAAAACATAGTGGATCAATCAAAAGTGGCTTTCTCAATTAGACTCCTATTAGAGAGTTTTTAGTATATAGTACTCCACACACGTCGGATACATGCACATTTCGTCACTAAAGAAGGATATTAAAATGAGGCCGATGCTTATAAAGATAAATAACAGAAATAAAACTTTTTATAGATTTTGACCTCTTGAATAAATACGGTAATGTTAATAAAAAGTTTGGGATTGATAAAGAAAATTTTGAAAATTGAACATGAAATATTTAAAATTTACAAATTTCAATATTCGGACTCACTCTTCAAGGTATTTCCTAAATGTCATAAATTTTTAAATAATTGTATCATATTTAGGAAGTAAAAAGAATACTACTTCTTTTACTTGCATTCTTTTGAGCAAAAGTCGAAGCTTTTTTAATTTTTCTTCTAAAAAGAGCAGATTTTTGCATCCAAAAAGATGTAAGGAAAAGCACTAATATTTTTTGTAGATTTGGATCTTCTGAATATGATAACATTATTAAAATATTCATGGCATTTGAGAAACATCTTGAAAAGTAAGCAAGAATATTGAAATTTGTTTAAATATATTATGTTTATACTCAATTTTCAAGATGTTCCCTATTGATCTCGAACTTTTTATTAACATTGTATTCAGAAGATTCAAAATCTAAAAAAAAAATTCTTTTTACTTACACATTTGTGAGCAAAAATCGGTCTCTTTTTAACATCCTCCTCTAGTTTAATTATATTATTTGAAAGCCACCTTTAAAGTTCTCCGAGCTAGACTAAGTTACAAAATTAATAACAACATACATACTTCTCAAAATTATGTAAATAAAGAGTACACACTTGTAAATTATGTGCTACCTCGAAAATTGAAATGCAGCTTTTACGATACCGTAGTAAACACTAATGATTAGTGGCCATGTTATATATCTAAACAGCCTATGAAGAAGTAATTTTGATGATCATCCTAAGAATGCAGCAAACTATATAAGATCATGATATTTCACATCTTTCATATTCCTGCATTCTCTTTTCTTCTATAAAAATTCTTCTAAACTAAAAGTGAGATTGTGTAATTGTGTGATTTCATACATTAACTTTTCATTTGATATGCCGATTTGATGAACGTTTTTTTATGTACATAAGTAGAAAATTTAATTTTAAAATAAAGAATGTTCACACACATACAAATTCGTGAATTGTCGTGCATTCGCGTTTTTGATAATTGATCGCGTCTTGTTTATTGAAATATTTGTTTTATATTTCTACAGCACAAATATATTAATTGATGAATATATTGCAGTTTAATAATTTAAAGATATATGCTCACTTACGTTTTCGCAATTACTTAAATCTCTTCATTTTTTCAGTTATCAAACTTGATTAATGCAGAGAATTATCCTTTCAACTTAGCAATCCAGTCACTGCGACGCATAAGCGCAATTCCATATCTCATTATAATGCTGTCACACGCGAGACATTCCTCGCATTCGGGACAAAATCTTAAGCTGGCGCGTCTCGACGGGCGCGTAAAGTGGTACGAAGGGCAACGCATTTGGAATGACTGTCATGTGCGAGAATGCCATTCGGGTGTCATGTAGAAGCGATTGCCTGCGGAATAGGCACGTGCATTTGGAGAGTACTGCGCTTGGTCCTTCTGAGTTCAGAGAGCATGGGTTATGAGCTACTGAGCTTTTCAGATTATGTCCCGCGAAATCCCGCGTCTAAGTCTAGTCTTAGTTCGGGATAGACTCTACACTAGATTTAGATCTAGCTCCTGGGTTGCGCGGGTTAGCTGGGGGATTCCATCTTAAGCGCATCCCAGAGTACCGGATTTCCTGAGTAATTTCTAGTGGCTGCGTGAAGTTCGTGGTTTCCTGCGGATGCAAGATTCATGCAAGTTTATGAACAAGGAATCGTCGATATCTAGAAATAGACAAATGCATCAATGAAATTTTTTTATCGAGAATTTAATGATGGAATATAGTGTGTAAAATGTTGGCTTTCAAAATTTAAATTTATTTTTATCGATCGCGAGAGAGTACATATGTTTTTATTTAGAGGAATTAGTTATTTTTAAATTAGAGGAATTAGTTATTTTACGTGAAAAAAATGTATATTATTAAAATTATTTGAAGCTGTTTATTTTTCTCAAAATTAGAACAATTCATGCACAGGTACATTATAATTGTCGTAAATGTAATATTTTATTTTTATCTTTATGTCATATTTTATCCATATTTTAGATGCACGATTCTTACTAATCCGATATTATTATAAGATTATGTATAATGATATTAATAATTTTATTAAAAATTAATAATTTTATAAAAATCGTATTGTATAAAACTTGGTGAGTGATTGATTTTATCTCTAATATTTGAAGAATTGAATTCAATCAACATGGATTATTTTATGTTTCTTATAAATTTCAACTAAATCTTTCGTATAAGTCTGAAAAGAATTAATAGGTATGAAAATTCTGGAAAGACTTTGAGAAATATTACGACATTTATGTCGGCAATGTTAATATTTCCTCATGGACATTTGAAAAATTAAAAGACGTAGTTCGTAAAATACATTTTGCAACTTTTTTAAACACGAGATAAGTCAGAAGAGAAAGAAAAGCAAATGTTACGTCGCTACCGCGAGAGGAAAAAAGGTATTTCTTTCATGGGAATTGTCATCTTGATAAGATCTTAACTGTCGAAAAGTCATTGAACATTTTACAAAATTGAGAGCTCAATGACAGTGATAACGATAACTATTTGTGAGACCTATAAAAACAAATATTTTTTCAACAAAAGAGGATTTAATAAGTGAGCACGGGTATATCTAGATATAGGTGTTCTGTTTAAATAAAATTATATTAGGTGTGGGAAAAAGTTCGTGGCGTTTTTCCCGTTAGATGGCATTAAAAAAAATGAACTTTTTCCCACACCTAATAATATAAAGAAAATAAAGAGCGTATTCTGTAATAATTGAATATAGATTATATCTTAAACATGATTTTAATTGAGATAATATTGAAATTTTTGATTAAGAGTCTTGCGTAAACATTTGATTTCGGAGATGCATTATATTAAAAAAAAAAAAAATAGTCTTAATCTGCAGACAGATATAGTTTATATATCAATTATAAATAAGATTTGTGTGATCACGATTATTTATTAACTTTTTTGCAGTCAGTTTTTGTTTGTCGTAGCAATTATTTTTAATTCTTGACTTAATATTTTTATATTATCATTTTTAATCTTCTTTTCGACGATTCGTTCCTTTTATATCAAATTTACATCTCATAATTTATTATTACATAATTATTGACTATTATAACTATTGTGACGAGCATCTTACGAGGGATAATTGTATGGTCATTTGAATTGAGTTGTTATCAAAATGAATTTGTTTGTTCAAGACTTTTTAAATAATTTATTTTTGTTTTATTAGAATTTCTGAAATTTTCAATCGATTTTTAACCATCTACGAACAATTTCTGTTTCTCTATAAATGATGCATCTGGTTTCATCTAATTCGTGTATTATTATTATCATTATACTTGTCTATTTTAACAGCGTTTTTTTCTCGTTTTTATCATAATTGTATTTATTCGAATATCTGAAGATGGCTGACTAAAAAAATATAATATTATTTCGGACGTAACATAATATTATTGATCATAATATTCATTTAATTGTAATATATTAAACGTTTTTATTCTCATGTTATGAATTTTGTATTTAATTTTTATATATGCCCTTTATTTTCTTTATGTTAATATTATATTTGATGTTAAGAGTTCATTGTCCTTGCTAATTTAGATAAAATTATTCAAATGAAAATAAATTATACGTTAATGTATTTTAGATAACATAAAGTTGATTTAATTTTAAGTTTAAGTTGATGATTTGAAAGATTAAATTAAGTCGTTTAGTTAATGTTAAGTTTAGGTTAAGTAAATTTTAAAGTTAATGTTAAGTAAAACTATTCTATTTTAAGTAAAACAATTTAAGATACAGAGACAATAGATATATTATATTCATAGATTCACTTATAATTTAAATGTATATTTTTTAGAAACAGTTTTCAAATGTTCTGTCTGACAAATGTCAGACAAAGATTTGACATAAGGAAAGGTTTGACATAAACTTGTCAGATATGATTTCTGTGTGTTATATACATCAGTTGTCCAGGCGCATCATTGACGCTGATGATAGCAAGACATAATTAAAAAACATTTGTTTTACATATGGATAAAAAGTAAAAATTTATTTCTTTAGATTAAGATTTTAAACGTGAAAATATTTTAATGTTAAAATAATATTAAAATAATGCTGACACGCATCAAGTCATTGCTTACAAATCCTGACAGCACCGATCTATCAACATTAAATATAAATATTATTTTATAAAAAAATAAGTTTTTTTAAAATCCTACGGTGATGCGTACTAAATTTGTTTAGATAATTTGAAAAAGAGAGAAAAATGACCTGGTTGGATTAAATAGTAATTCTGATGGAAAATGGACGAATTAGAATTTTCTGGTTAAATCTATTAGGATTTTATTTGAGTTAAGAATTCTGATTGATATAATTATTCTAGTTAAAATAAGAATTCTAGTAGATTTTATCAGAAATATTGTATCAATCAGAATTCCGATTATTTCAACTAGAACTCTAATAAATTTAACCAGAAAATTCTGATTCGTTCATTTTCAACCAGAATTTTTTTTCAGTGAACTTATGTGATCTAAGATAAAGGTGGAAATAATATATTTTAATAATCTAGATAAAAATAAGGTGATATTTTTTCATTTACATAATTTTCTAGATTCGATATAAATAATTGCAACACACCGTATGTAGATTATTAAGTAAGTTATACTTTACTCGGCAAAAAAATGTTTTAACAATTTTTTTACAGAAAAATACGATCTATACAGATTTATCTAAACAAATTGGCGGGTTGAACAATTTCGCCGTAATCATGTATCTTTTATTTTACAGAGAAATTATTTTTGTTCTATTCCAATGGATTGCTTCATTACGCTTTAGAATTTTCGAAATTGTATGTGTGGCTTGATGCCTGGGAGCGTCGAAGTTATGAAGACATAACGGAAGCCATTGTGGATGATCACCGTGGTTTTCTTGAGTCTCAGAGACAGTGATTGCCGTTTCTCTAGTACACTACATTGAACACACTTGCGTAAACTTGTGTGGCTTCGCAGTCTTCACAGTTAAAACGTGCTCCTCTCTAGGCGCACGTGCAGGTGCAGGTGCAGGTGGTAAGAAGGGAGAGACAGTGGAGAGAAGACGAGTTTAGTTTGCCGGTGAAATTTATTGGGTCGGAAATGATTCCATTACCGCACGCCAAAATGGGTTACGCCACTCCTCGGCGTAGATGAATCCGGCATGAACTGCTTCGCGGATGCAATCGCGTAACCCTCTTGTACACTAAAATATCTTTAGACGAGAGATTCGAGGTCCGGATGATTAGAGAAAGCGACGACGTGTTGCGATTGAAACACAACACGAATGAAGTAAGACTCGAGTCTCTTTTCTACTTTTCCAATATGAAGATGAAATTGTAGATGAAAGAATTCTTTCATTCTTGAACTTTCAAATGCGACGGCATTTTGAATATTATTTTTGAATAAATATAAAAAAGAAAATCGCGTCTAGATTCTTTTACGTTTGGAAATTGAACCGAAAATGTTAAAAAGTTTTAAAAATATTGAATATATTCAATTTTGGAAATGACATGCGGTGTATATGCAGAATAAAATTTCACGTATTTCTAATTCCATAGAAACTCCAAAACGAAACAATTGGAGAATGCAAGTTTTGCTGATGTAGTAAAACAACAGTGACGCTGGTAATATACCTATAGGTATAGCATAATACAAAATTTTTATGTTCAAGATAGAAATATTTCATCTTTCAATAGATATATTGAAAGAGTAAGAAGAATACAACAAATATCATTTAAATCAAGTTTAATTCTGGCACAATTGGCCATCAGTCATTTTCAATTTTATTCCATCTATCTACGTTGGTCTGCGTGACCATAACGTTGGTCAGAATGCTCGTTTGATTGACCGATCACATGGGAATCATTCTTAGCTTATACGTACGCGGTGAGCGCTTTATTATGTCGCTGTCTACTTTATTATTACCGCTATTTATTATGAAATTCACTTTACCTGCTTGCCCTAGCATGTTCTTAATATTAATACATTACAATCCATTACAGATTTGTAAATTATTTATTTGTTCTAACTTTGTTCTTTTTTCTGTTATAGGTAAGTAGTCCTTGTATTAGGATCATATTAATTATCCTAAGATCGGTGAGTGACAAATACAATTATTGTTAAAGATAATACAAATCAATATAAAAATTCTTGATAACGATCAATAAATGAGCAAAAAGAGATGTTAGAATAATAACAATTTAATT
>NW_012130104.1:842608-851595 GCF_000143395.1 Atta cephalotes | reverse complement strand
AGAGAGAGAGAGAGAGAGAGAGAGAGAGAGAGAGAAAGAGAGAGAGAGAGCGATTATATTTTTTACAGCTTCAAGTAAAGAGGCGTCTAATAATTGATTTAAACTTTTATTATTTAAAAAATGCGTAAAATAAAAATTTATAATTTAAAGTTTTTTAATTTTACGAGAACTTTTTTGTTAAAATATTTTGAATCGTAAATTTTGGGTCACCCTATATGAAATTTGGTATTATTTAATACAAATTTTATTTATTGACTAAGATCTTTGGTAACTGAAGCGACGAAATTTCAATTTCGGTATTTTTTCTCTCCCAAATTCCCCCGACAAACTTCTTGATAAATCGCAATACTTGGGCGATTTTAATACGGTCATTGTCATTGTTATTTCATTATGTTCATTATTGAAACGATCATGATTGGTGTAATAAGCATAATTGCACAAAGATATACGATTAAGCCTTTATTGGAAAATACCGCAAAATATTAGGAAAGGATATCGTGCATAATATAATTAGCGATTGATGGAATTTAAATAAGAATTCCTCTAAATTCCGCGCGCGGTATGAATGAAATTCCGCAGCGGAAACGTTAAATTACTCGCCTTTCCTCTCTGGCGGATCGATATTATTTCGTATCTTGTTCGGCCGTACGTGACGGTCGGTAGTAACAAAGAAGCTTAATCATTTAATCAAGATATTAAATTATTCGGATCGTTGCGCAAATGCGGAGTCCTCATCATATCGCTTGCGAACGATATTTTTTTTACAGCGACCGAAGCTAAGGGTCGAAAGCATCGAGAAATAGGGGGCATTTCTTGAATTACGCCGAAAGGTAGATTTTGTTTTTCGCATCGAGGTTGAGCCTTGTTCCTACGAATATAGAACTCGGTCCTGCGGGACGAGATATACGAGCACGCCGGAAATTCGGCGGGGACGTTGTATTCCCAGGCTGCGTGAAAAGTTATTTCAATTTTTCAAGTAGACGAAAATATCATTTATCAATGTCGCCCGTACTCTTTTTAATAATGTTATGTTAAGATGAGAGGAAAATGAACTCAAATCTTGCTCCGCCAAAATAAGCATATTAATTGTAAGTTGTATTATAGAGGAATGACAAAATTATTAATGCCGAATTAATCTTTGGATGTTAGAATGCAAAACCGATTCTTGTTTTTTTATCATGAGAGTAATCGTTCTCAAAATCATCATTTATAATATGAGTTTGACCTGAGAATTGATTATGTCATCAACTGGGAATGAAGGAAACTTTCTAGAATTAAAACTTTTTGAAATTAAGACTAGAGAAAAAGATCGCTCAAATTAACGTTAAAATTAATTGAGATCACAAAAAATGGTTCAAGTTCTCATTTTCGATTCTAAATGTTCTCGGAAAAATTAAACTGTTAGAAAAATTGCATTTCTTAAAGATCTACTCACATTTGCTTAGGCAAAATTTTTAGTGGATGTTAAAGTCGCTAATATTCTTATATATGTTCTTATAAAAGGACGTAATGACATATTATATATGAATTATATATAATGATATTTCATATATAATGATATTATATATGAAATATTCTATATACGCATAAAATTGCAACATTGAATTATTTTTATAACATGATATTCAATTTTTTTTATTTAATCGAAATTAATTTTTCTGCGCATTTCTTTAAATTCCCTATATATTTCATATTCCCTGTATATTTCCTCGATTATTTGAGAAGAAACTACAACGAGCTCGAATGATGATAAATAATGGTGAAAGTGTTAAATAGATGACGTATCAGAACAATAAACGACGTGACTGCGTTAAGTCGCTCTACCTCGTAATTAAATCTCTGTAAATTGAATTAGCGCGTAATCAGATCCACGAAGTGGAATATAATGTACCAAAAGTGCAACGAAAATACTCTACCTTTGACAAATCTCGGATTCAACTTCCATTTAGAATTTGGAACCGAAATTTTATAATATTTATCTTGTGTAACTTACGATTTATTATACATATTAAAAGTACTTATGATTTCAATCTTATTAACATTTTTTTAATTAATGAAAAATTTATTAATTAGTAATGTAAAATTTACGTAAGTACTTCTCATATAATTTAAACGGTTCTTTCTAATTTTAGATCACTTTTTATTTTTGCTTTGCTGTATTATCATGATATAATTTTTCCTTGCGATGTTATAAATCGATATCAAATAATCTATTACATTTTATTGCTGTGCATATTTTATTCTTAAAAAGTGTTATTAATTAAATTAAAACAAATGACATTGATGATAAAATTCGTTCAACCACGATTTGACAAAGAGTGAAGAGAGATTAGTCTCAAAGTGCATGTATTATAATTCGATTGCATCGCGCATCGGTCGCATCTCGGCATTCTCGACTCGGCGATTTATCGTCTCGCTGGCGACCTTGGCTTCCCATTACGCACCGATCCTGACCGCGGCTTTCATCCGTGAAAAATAGCCGGCGAATGACGTTAAACGGCTAACATATTACGAGGCTAACCGCCGCGGGCGGTCGCTTCGGCCGTATCGTCCCGAGAGAAGCTCCACTCCTCAATTAAATTCCCCTGGGAGAATTAAATCACGCGCGAGAGGATAGCGGCACTTCTACGGCCGATGGGAAACTCTCCTCTCGGGAAGATGGTAGACAGGTGGCAAAATTGAGGGAGGAAAAGAGAGATAGAAGGTAAGAGGAGGAATAGGAAGACACTGTGAAAATGATTTAATTAAATCAATTATTAAAGGGGGCCGTAATCCGTTCGAGAGTCGACAGCTTCACTGCGCACGCGTAAGCCACGATATTGTAAAATGAAGTAAAATTATTTCGTAATCTTTACAGTCGCGATGTTGCTCGTCTTCGCTCTCTGACCAAGTAGTAAATGTGCGTGTCGTGCCAGCTCGCTTTATTGCCGCTCAATCATATCGCTGTCACTTCAATATTACATTTTGACATTTTCCAGGAGGAAAGGAATCTTGATGTGCTTAACACTCATGGATACTTAATTTTAATTTAAGATTATTTTAATAAATAAATTATGAGAGAGAAATTGTTAATCTTAGAATGCAGTTTTTTCAGTTCAAATACAAAAAATATTATGTAGGTAATATAATTAGATTTTAGAACTAATTATTATATTTGCTTTGTTATTGTAAGATATACTCGCAAAGTATATCTTTTTATTTCACTATATAATATATAGGTATAACCTTTGTCTTTTGATCGTAAGTATAAAGCATCTTTAATTTCAGCATCTTGATAAAAATCGTGTTTCTTTTAAAAGAATAGAACATTGTTTTTTTTTGTTGAAAATATGTTCTTAATGTTTTAAATAATATTTATTGGGAGTACAAATTAGTTCGGTCCGTTTCCCTAAAAATGGCTGTTGTGAATGATTCATAGTGACAGTTGATTTTGGCGGTTTCAGAGAGGTTAAACATCTGCTAATAATATTCAGTTTATATCGCTTTGAATTTCATACAAAAACTTGATTTTTATTGTGTTTGAAATGTCGAATTTTGTGTTAACCAAGCAGCATTTGCGAGAGGTTTTGATTTTCTGCTTTAATTGGAAGAAAAGATGCGGCTGAAGTCCATCGAATGCTTGTCGAAGTTTATGATGACACTGCTTCAACTGATAAATCATGTAAGGAATAGTTTCGACGTTTCAAAGATGGAGATTTCAGCGTTGAAGACAAGCCTCGCTCTGGACAGCCAAAAAAATTCGAAGACAAAGAATTAGAGGCATATCGAAGAAGATCAGAGTCAAACGCAAGAGGAGCTTGCAGAATCATTGGAGGTAACTCAACAAATCATTTCTGTACGATTGAGAGCCATGGGGATGATTCAAAAACAAGGAAATTGGGTGTCTTATGAATTGAAACCGAGAGACGTTCAAAGGCGATTTTTCACTTGCGAACAGCTGATTCAAAGACAACAGAGAAAAAGTTTTTTGCATCGGATTGTGACTGGAGATGAGAAGTGGATATTCTACGACAATCCCAAGAAGAAAAAATACTAAGTCCGGTCAATCGACCTCAACATCAATCATGGCCGAACATTCATAGTTCGAAGATCATGCTCTGTGTCTGATGGGATCAAAAGGATTTTATTTACTATGAGCTGCTGAAACCTGGCGATTCCATTACGATCGGTATCGGCTACAATTGATTCATTTGAGCCATACATTGCGAGAAAAACGGTCAAAATACGAGCAAAGACATAAAGTTATTCTTCATGACAACGCTCGACCTCATGTCGCTAAAGTAAAAAAATATTTGGAAACGCTCAAATGGGATGTTTTACCGCACTCGCCGTATTCTCCGGACGTTGCTCCTTCTGATTACTAGTTGTTCCGAAGGATGCAGCAAGTCACCGGTTCACTTCTTTCGCAAAAATCGAAAATTGGCTCCAAAATTGGATCGCCTCCAAAGACGAGTCATTTTTTCGAGATAGAATTCGAAAATTGCCTGAGAGATGGGAAAAAGTAGTAAGCAGCGATGGACACTTTAGTTGATCTGTTCATTCAATTTGTTTTGAAATAAATGCACAAAAAACGGACCGAACTAATTTGTACTCCCAATAAAGAAAACATGTTTTAAATAATACTTTTAAAAAGTTTGTTTAATAGATTTTATTAAAACATTCTAATATTCATAGACCATTATTATTTCAACTAATTTCAAGATCATCTTAGGTAAAGTCTTAAGAATCTTAAGAACTTAATTAAGATGCTAATTCGAGGTACTCTTCAATTTCCCGGGTTTCCAATATTTCCACCGACCACTTTGAAAAATATGCTTTTGATCGGCCCTTTTACTTTTAATATTTATACCTCATCCATCGATGATATAATTCGTATTCTAATGTACACTGCCAGTGAAATCTGTAGTACATGTAACATGCACTACAAATTTTTAGGTCGCAGTCCGTTTAACGCTTATAACGCTTAAGAACCATTTCATTCCTGTTTGTCAAATGTTAAACAAAAACAAATGGCACTCATGAGCGTTGTGAACATGAATCGAATCAGGCGTCCATGGCCCCAGTATTTTCAGATGGCAGTGTATTGGAATATTGTGTATTGAATCATAATTAATTTTATGAGAAATACATTATATACAAAAATAAGTACAAGTAGATGTTATTCTAAAATCTATATTAAACATTTCTTAAAAAAAAAAACATGATTTAAATTTGTTTAAAATTTGTTTAAAACATATGTTTATTTAAAACAGTGTTACAAGTTAAACATTTGTTTTAAACATTTGTTTTAAATACAAATATTTTAAATATAATAATTCTGTTTAATTTGTTATATTTTTTTAGAAAAAACGATAATAAAAGTTAAAATAAGACTAACAAAGTATTAAAAAATTATTATAAAAATAAATATTATTTTTTAATAAAACTGTCTTTAATTTAATTTTTGTATAAAATATTGAAAGTTTGCTTTATTTTTGAACTTCTTCGCATTTATGTTGAACATTTCTCGATCAATGTTTACTTAATATTGAATAGATTGTTGTAATAGGTTGTAATTCTGAATCCGTAAGATATAGTACTCTATAAATATGTCGTTATCTAACTACGATCAAAATTAGCTATGTAATTTTTGTAGATCTCTCATTCCTTATATCTCTCTAACTCTTTAAATCTCGTAGAATGAAATCTTACTCGAAGAGACTAAAAATTTAGCCTGTCTTGAAAAAAGAATGAAAATACGGTCACTTTTGTTCAAAAGTGGCAGATTTTCACTCTTTTTAAAGTAAGATTTACTCTTTTGGAATGAGATCACTCCAAAGGAGTGACTTTTTTGAAATGAGGTTCCATCTACCTTGGTATTACACTCCAAAAAAGGGATCCTTTGGAGTGAATCTCGTTTCAAAAGAATAAATCTCACTTTAAAAAGAGTGAAAATCTGCCACTCTTGAACAAGAGTGTCCGTATTTTTACTCTTTTTTCAAGATAAGCTAAATTTTTTAGTCCCTTTAAGTGAGATTTCTCCACGAGATTTAGAGAGAATACTTTCCACTTTTAGCCTTTTATTTTTCAAAAATGTTAGATTTTTTTTTAATTAGACTCAAAATTAACTACTTTTCTTCTATCGCGCTACCCTGGCCTTTAGTAATAGCGCTTAATTTCGTTAACCCGAGGCATCTAATATCTCAAGACAATTCTAGCGCTAGAATATCCCAACCGTTTAAACGAGAATTAAGCTTCTGAAACACGTACGGAATGTTCATTGGTACGGGTATTTTTGTATAGGTTTCCGCATATATAGGGTTAAAGTCTTTTTTTGTAGGTTTATTGGAGAGCAATAAATTCGAAATTCACCATTGGAGATTTGTTGCCCGGCTTGACTCGAACGAGCTCTTGTTTGCACGTGTAAAGCTCTCCGCACGTCGATGAGAGCACGCATCGTTCGCTGTTTCTCTACAAATCACAATCACGTCGGTTTAAGTTCGACTTGGTTAGCCCGATATAACTCCATCGTGACAATGAGGCCGATATCTGCAACAATGCTCTTGACCAGTCATTGTTTCTTTAGATTACATCAAGTTACAATTGTGTTTACATGGTGATTCAATGGGATTCCAAACTATGAAAGAAAATAATAGATGATTAAAGATTCTTGTGCAAAGATAAAATCTTTTATCGTACGAATGATTAATAATATTATTGAAATGTATTTTCTAAATATAGAATTATGAGAATTATATCATTTTAACAATGAATGATATACCAAAAATATCACATAATAATTATATAATAGAGAGAATTTTTTTCAAGTAATTTCTTCGGAAAAAAATTAACTGTTGCAATAATATTTTTATTTCTTGGTCTTTTCCAATAATATAAGTAAAAAGAACAATAATAGAATTTACTGTAAAGCCGTTAATCCTGTCAGCGATCTCAATATAAAATTTGTTATGTTGAAACGATTTTTACAATTTCATAATTTCTATTCTATAAAATCAACAAAACAAAAGTTGTGCATGTATGTACATAAAAATTAATATTTTAAATAAAAATTTACACGAAACATGACTAAAATCCAATTATTTTAAAAAATTTGAAATACAATGTAATTTCACTCAACTGTTAAAAACTGTTGAAACACAGTGGACTTCTCTAAACATATATACGTGATGTCTGATGACCAAGCTGACGTGGCACATGTTGATGGATTGCATTATAATTTATGGTATAAAAGAGGAAATTGTTGAGTGGTTCTGTCTAGAGTTTCCTTTTCCCCTTCTTTCATCGATGTTTGCTCCTTTTGAAAGATAGTACTTACTGTTTCATTATAGAAAAGTGCTCGTGCTTTAAGGAAAGGAAAGATTGATTAATCGAAACGCTTATATAATTTTTTAAAAATCTATCAAAATTTCAGGTTTTTATGAAGGTTTTTTTTTAAATAGTATTATGTTAAAATAGCTGCACATATACGTTTGAAATAAATATTGTTTTTAAATTTGGATTATTGTATCAATATTTTTATTTCATGTTACAAAGTCGAGTAAAAATGAAAGTACCTAATTGTATTATACACCAATGTAGTTAATATATTTCGAAGTGTGCAAGGCACAATGTTTTTGTGAAATTTTAAATGCATTTAAATACATTCTAATATAGATAACATATGAACTTATTATATTTTAACGATAAACGATTTATTAAGACCTTAATATAAAGATCTTAATGTGTTGAAAATTTATAAATAAATTTATTTACAGATTTTCAGCATATTAAGATCTCTCTAATAGGATGCCTATAATTGAACATCAAATTATTAAATTGCTTGTCAATTTAATTTGTGATATTACAATATACAAATATCCAATAGTTCAGTTGCGTTTTTAATATCCGTTTCCACCAATGTAGATTAACTTTAATCTCGGTTCAACTCTTCGTCTTTTTCTAATCTTTAAAACTAGAAAAAGACGAAGAGTAAATTGAATCGAAATTAAAGTTAATCTACGTTAATAAAAACAGGCATAAATCTGAAAAATTAATTGGGCGCGTAATTTAAATGACTATCTATGTAGTTTATTAAACTTTTTTATCGAATACAATTGGTGAAAAGATTGTAAGTGATGTTCTCTTTCTCTTTCTTACAATTGTTATTATTATAAAAATAAATACACGAGACAAACTTTTTTATTTAAGACAATGTCTTATTTACAAGAAAAAAAATTTTTAATAGATAATGTTGATTCTGTATCAAGAAATTTATTTGTCATCTCTGTATAGGAAGTTCCACTATCTTATCATTACTTATTCCTCTTTTTATAAAAACTTTTTCTTACTTTCCAAACATTTAAGGATTTGTACTATAGTCTCCAATAATGGAGGTAAGAATAAGTCGCAGAGGTCAGTGCGTCAGAAGTTAGAGGCGCTGGTAGAAGAAGTGGGCGGATTTTTCATTGCGCCGTCAGTAACTTTCCTCATACTCGGTTGCATAAACGCTCGCGAACATTTATAGAGTAATGTTTGCCAGACAGAGAGAGGTTCAAAGTTCAAAGAGTGGCCTGGAAGTCTGATGAAACTAGAAGAAATCTCTCCCGCATGTTAAGCAGCTCTTAGTTCGAATGGCATTTACTTTGGAAGAGGTATTTGGTGAGGTACGTGCTGACGATTGATTTGCGAATGTATGTAACGACGGATATGTGGAACTTTGACTTCTTTCGTGGTATGCGAAGTATTTTATATGCCATATTCTCTTTCAGGCACTAGTCTACTGAAGATGCTGAGACGTCGAAATATTATTCTTTCTTTACAGAAGTAAAGTAGAAGAAAAGGTTTGACGAATTAAATGTCTCAAAAAATATAATTATCTGCGAATAATTTTATATATATATGTGTGTGTGTGTGTGTGTGTGTGTGTGTGTGTGTGTGTGTGTGTGTGTGTGTGTGTGTGTGTGTGTGTGTGTGTGTGTGTGTGTGTGTGTGTGTGTGTGTGTGTGTGT
>NW_012130104.1:832436-841843 GCF_000143395.1 Atta cephalotes | reverse complement strand
TATATATATATATATATATATATATATATGCGTAATGTTATAAGAATTTAAAATTATAAAATAAAATAAATTTTGTATTATGATAATTAACATTAACGATTTCAAGGACTTTCAATCTTTAAATATATTATACAGCAAGAAAATTGCGGGCTAATGAGAGTACAGTGCGGATAATTGGGCATAATAAAATGAAGCGCAAAAAAAGTGCTCTTTCATCAAGACAACGCGCCGTCCCACAAGTCGACCGTTGCAATGACAAAACTACGAATTGGGCTATGAATTGATTCCTCATCCACCCTATTCTCCGGATTTGGCTCCATGTGACTTTTTCCTGTTCTCAAATTTAAAAACTTGGCTCGGTGAGAAGAAATTCTCGTCAAATGAGGAAGTCATTGTCGCCGTCAATGAGTATTTTGCAGACTTTGAGACAGCCTACTTCAAATGATTATCAAATGTGAACTATGCGTCCTTTCTGGGTGAAATTTGGCTTGAAGGGGTTCGAAGAGTGGATCTTTCGAGATGTCGCGTCATCAAATGGATTGTAGCGCCATTTCATTTACCAAACTTATCAAATGACTCACATAGAGTGCTCCACAATGCTCCAAGGTTAAGTCGCTCCCAAGTTATCAAAACTATAGCAATAGTCAGTATCTAATCAAATAATAAAAATTATCAAGACTATCAAACATTCCATACCAAGGTGTATAAGCGACTTATCTCCAAACGAACAGAGAACATATTGTATATGAAAAGCTTTGGATATTTTGATTAACATCAGAAGAAAAATTAGTGTACAAATTAATATCCCGTGTAGAAAATTGTTAGGGCTTAAAAAAGAATCTGAGTATGTCCTAAAATTAATCGGGCCTTATTAGGTTAGATAATTTGAGCTCTATATGGCATGTAACAAATTGTTTATCAGGGCTCTATAAGAAAATATTATCAGAACTCTATAAAGAAAAATTATCAGGGCCTTATGAGGAAATATTAAGGGAATTAATTTTATGGTATTTTAAAACAGTCACCCATCCATCATTCGCGTTGCTTGATCTCTGTAATCGTACGAAAACTATTACTTCGATGATCCATGAACACTGAACATTTTTATGGATGTATAGTTGTGATATCTGTTAAAATCCTGATCGAAATTTGTGCAGTTTAACTGAACATCTAGTCAATTACTATTACTAGTACTTGCTATCAAGTATTATATATTAATTTCCCCCCCCCCTTTGAATATTATTATATATTAATTCCTCTTATACGAAAATACAACTGATTAGCGTAAAATTAATTGAATAATTATTCAATTTAATATCCTCAACGCCAATAATTAAAATTATGTTCAGTAGAAGCGTTTTTATGCAAAATAAAAGAATCTGGCAGAAAAAAACATCGCTGTACCCTGCGAGATATTTATAACTTAACTTAAAATTAATTGTTTATAGATTAGGAAATCTGTTATATACTTATAGCACATATATTCTACCGCTTGGCATCTCTAACAAATTCCAGGTCCCTATAAGTTAGCCTTAATAAATAAGTATTTATAAAGTTGATGCATCCCAAATTCCGATGAGGGCCTTATCAGATAAATAAGAAAGCTTTTCTTATGGTTTCCTTAATAAATAATGATCAGAGTCTTATGTTATATAGGCTGTCTCTAACAATTTTTACACGGGATATTCATAATATATTAACGGTGAATAATTTCAGTCTGTAATACAATGTGTTATATTATAAACGTTTCGGTCTTAATTAGACCTTCAGTATACATATTTTAGGAATTTTGATGATTGTGTTGATCGAAGAATAAAAAAATTGGAGCGTCAAATTGGCTGTATCTCAAGTTTATTATAACAAGAGATTACAATCTCAAAACGACATGTCTTATTTCGCTCGCGTTTCTTAGCTGATTCCTTGATCTTCCGTTCTCGCTTTCAGTCGTTTCTCTAGAAACTTCTATGAACATTAAATATTATATAGCATAATCTTATTTAAAAATTTTAACAATTTTGTTATTCGCTGCGAGTAACTATAAATAAATGATAAATTATTCCGAATTAACATTACTCAGAGGAATCAGAGCACCGATTATATATATATTACAATTTAATAAGTCTCTGTTTACTCTCGCAATAATAACAGGTACTCCGAGACTGCCAAAGAAATTTATGCGTTTAAAAGGCTATTGTCTCCTGTTTGCGAGTGGCTATCCGTGTACATTTCGTGTGAATATTGAGTGTGAATATATGTGTCGCGTGTGTATGTATGAGTGTGCGTATGTCTTGTCTTGTGCCGATGAATTTTGTGAAGATATCTGTAACGACGATTGCTACAATATAAAAAATAAATCAAGATGTTATCGCAATTAGATTGATAATTGCCTTAAATTGACTAGAGTCTTATTAGTTCCAATAAAAATTGAAAAACACGTATTACAATGATAGTTATATGCAGATTATATAAATTTGTCCTTTGACAGATTATATTCAATGTGTTCATAATTTGAAAAAAATGGCTAAGTGCTCGAACGTATAATGTCCAGATTCTAACAAGTAAAACAATTTCTTGTATATAATCGTTAAGAAAAGCGTAACAAATTCTTATATATACCTGCAGCGAGAATTTTATCCAAAAAATCAGATTTATTAAAAAAAAGATTCTGGTTATAGATAACGATAACAAAATGTGCTTCCTACAATGAGCCTATGCTTATATACTAAGAATGTCTCTGACAGGCTGGGGGGGGGGGGGTAATCTTGATGTTGTGTGGAGGACGATGTTCAGTATAGGAAAATATATATCTGATAAATATTCTGTGTCATTTTGTTTTTTTTAAAAAATCACTTTTTTTTTATAAAGATCATTTCTGATATTATTCTTTTTTGAAAAGATGGTTTAGAGTCTAATATTTGAACATTATCCCAATTAAATTTATGGTCTTGATCAGTTTAATGAAAAGACATAAAACGAGAATTGATTGATTTTTTTAATATCCACCAAATGTTCGTGTAATTTAGTTTTTAATTTACGTTTAGTTTGACCTATAGTATAGTACATATGAGGAACTACAATCGAGACAGTTAATTTTATATATAACATTACATTGTTCTGTTCTTTCCAATTTATCTTTATTAATTTAATGAAACGGTTTAAATTAATAATATTCATGGGTTTATGTTATATTGAGATCATTTTTTTAGCAATTATTTTGAATTTTTCTGAAATTTCGTTAAGATATGGAAAGAACTTTTTTTTATTATTTTTAATAGAAAGAGAATTTTCATATCGTTTATTATCATAAATCGTTTCTTTTTGACAGAGTCTTAATTCTATTATTGAGTAAAAAAAATTATATTCAGACGATACTCATTTTTTAATAATACTGTGATTAAATCTACAATGTATTTATTGTGGTATTCTGGATGTGAAAGAAATAAAAACTCTGTCAAACTGTCCAATTATTATATCTCTTTTATGTATCATTATAGCATTATAGGATGATTAGATTTATTACTCAGATTTCTACCCGAATTAGTTGGTTTCTTATAAATATCAAATTTGTTATATCTGTCCTTCATTTTTACACTAACATCAAGAAAATTAATAGAACCCTCCATACTATGTTCTACCGTAAATTTTAATCTTTCATAATAAGAGCTAAACACTTTAAGAGTCGGAAGAATCTGATTTTCTGGTAATGCAAGTAAAATGTCGTCTACGTAACGATAATAGATCGGAATGTTTACATTAATATTCGATAAAATGACATTCTCTAAATCCAGAATTATTCGATTTGTCAATATCGGCAATGCATGGAAACCCTATGGGCAAGTCAAATATCTGTTTGAAGAATTTGTTATTAAATTTAAAATAAGTTGAATTAATAATCAGAGATAAAGCATTTATGAATTCTTACATTGAAATCATTGTATTCTTTGATATCAAATTCTATCTTTTTTTAATGCTATTAATAATCAAGTCTGTAGATATATTTGAATATATGGATACTATATCAAAAGAGATCAATTTATAATTAGAATCTATTGTCATTCCATTAATTTTATTGACCAATTCAAAACTATTTTTTATGTATCCGAATTCTTTTTTTAGACTTCTGTCAATAATCTTTTTTATAAGCAAGAGGATATTGAGGGCTGTTAATATAACTCATGATTAATACAACTATGATTTTTAAAGGATTATCTTCTTTATGGATCTTTGGCAACTCATATATAGGAACTCGGTACATTTCCGTTTGATATATGCAATTTTTTATAAGTAGACTGATGTATGTATTTCTTATTCTTCTATCTAGTTAAAAGCGTATGTGTTAGTTCGTCATCTGTTTGTAGGATCTTTATTAATACTTATATAGGGTGGGCCAAAGTCTGAATACACCTAAATATCTCATAAACGATGCATTTTAGAAAAAAATGTTTCTTATAAAAGTTGTAAGGCTTAAAAAGACGCATATATGTAATTATATCTGAAAATTTCATTTTTTTTGTTATAGTCCGATTCATTCATTATTATCGTCGAATTAACGTCTTTATTAACGTTAGTAATTAAAATATCAGGATATTTAAAAATAAATTGTTTTACAGCAAATTTATTTATTCCTTCAATAAATTATAATTAACATTATTAACTTGGTTACTGTGTTTGATTTTTTTCTAGAACTTGTATAGAATCATTTCTAATGGAGTTTCGTGTGTTGTTGTGTAATTTATAAACGATGATTGTTTTCAATAAATTTAATAAATTCTATGATCATTTTTTTCTATGTCAATGGTATTATTAGGTAAGCTGAATTTTTGTCTAAATTGTAAAATAATATTAACAATTTCTGGTATGTTAATATTATTTAAATTATTAATTCATTATTAATATTCTCTAATTTAAACTCTTCTTTAAACTCCATTAGATTAATATCAATATTAAAAGATGTCTTAATTGTAGAAGAATTAATATAATAAACACAAAGAGATATTTTATTGAAGGAACAAATTCTGTGTTTTTTTAATTATTATTAATATTGCTATCATTATTAGTATTAATATTATTTGAATTAGACCATGATACATTAAACTTGATAAGATTTAATTAATTCCTTCTTGTGTGAAGACAAAGTAAAAAATAATCCGTAGGTTTTAAATTTTTTATTAATTCTATTGCTCTCTCTAAACCATAATTTATTAAAATTCAATTCTTGGCAACTGAAAAATGCAAATGACACATCACTAGATAAAGAACAAGAAATTATTCTATGATTTCTTGAATATCATTATATCATATAATCATTTTTTATGCATTTATAATATAGAGAAATGTTTATAATATAAAGAAACATTTATAATATATTTTGAAATTGTTTTTATATTTAAATCTTTTTATATTTAAATCTATATATGTTTCGCTCATAAGACCTTACGTAGTAATGCTCTTTGTTTTTAAATTTTAGCCACTTAAATTTGTTTATTATTAATTAATTAAAGCATAAACCAAATTGAGTAGAGTATCGAATCAGCAATTACAATTATTCTATTGTTAAATACATAAAATTTTTAGTTAATTAGTTAAGTTATTTAACATTGAATCATTTATATAGTGTAGTCCATCAATATCTCATTGCAGATTAAAGCCATTCTTCTGTAAATGTATGTGAACGATCTCAGAAGTCAGTTGATTCCCCAAAAATCTTTTATACAACATCTAGTATCTGAATATTTTCCCAATTAAACTCAACTGGTTACAATTAATTCTGTGATCATTATATTATAGATTGGCTGTTAATGTTCTAATTTATACATGTGTTTGCGGTATTCAGAAATTCTAATCTTTCTAAAACTTTCTCTGCGTTTATCTAATTGTTCCACATAAGAAGCATCGTAGTCTTTGCATAGTATTTTATGTACTACATTTTTGTTCGAATATTTAGGACAGAACATCCTTCTGAATCTTAATGAATCTATTTAATTTATTTTAAATTAAAAATAGACAATTTAACATTCACACTTTTATTGATAGTAAAAAATTTGTCCGTAGTTATCGGAATAAAAAGTAATAAAACTACGCTCGCTCTTTATGTCATTATCAGATTTCTTTTGTATCTCAGAACATTTATGGAATATTTTAAATCAATATTAATTGTCTCAAAACTGAGATTCTACAGGGTAATCATTGTTAAATAAAGTATTAATTGTAAACTCAATGTTTTTATAATGGAATTTGGATTCGAAAGTAATATCGTTCTATCAACCATTCTCACAATATTTCTTTTTTATAAAACGATGTAATGAAAGATAGTTAAAATATTCTGGAAAGGTTGGCTTGTAATACCAGTCGAACTCTAAAACATTATTATTATTATTCTTAATGATTATTCTTATTAATGATCATTACATTTAAAAATGATCGTTACATCTTAATTCTATTTCCCCTCTCTCCGCCTCCCTTCCACTTCCAATGTGAATTTCATTCTTGGATGAAATGAATTAATCGTCATTAAAATAAAACCAATCAAATTTGTAACAACATCAATCGCAATGTCACATCTGAAATAAAACGATAAATGATAAAAAGTATATAGGTAATAATAATTAAAATAATATCTAAAATTATTGTGTTAATTCTGTTTGTTTTATTTTAAATATATTTATTTTTATTTTAAATGCAAATGAATATAAAACGTATAAAGAAAGAAAGAGACATTTTTTCTTTATGATTATTAAAGTCGAGCATTTTTACTCGATAATGTCGATCGTGATTCGACAATTAATATTATTAGAACAAATATTTTTTTACGAAATAATTTATTCAATCATTCGCTTTAACGTAAACGTTTAAGCAGATGATTTTAGCATCAGATAGATGTTATTCTTTTTTTTGTTTATAGTTGTTAAAACGGTATTTAATTGTTTAATAAATAATAATAAATAATTGTTTAATAAATAAATTAAAACGAGAATGCGTTATTAACGGAATTAAAAGCTTATTGTTTTACGTTTTTTCTAATAAGATTATTTTATAAATCGCAATCATGTTTAGAAAGGCTTCTGCTTGCATTAAAAAACTTTTCCAGTTCCTGCTGTTCCTTTCCGACTCTATACTAACTCGACGTATAATTAGCCATTTGTTTTGAATTGTTTGGATAATGAAGAAATGTTTTTAAAAATGAAATTGTACAAATTGTATGTAAATTTAAACGCAGAATTTGTTTCTTGATCTTCTAAAATTGTACTCTGAAAAGATCTCAAAAGATTTTTGAGAGGATAATTTTAATGAAAAATGTCTTCAACTTTTCTAATAATAACTTTTCTAATAATTTTATTTGTACAATTGTTTGTTACTGTAAACAATAATTTATATTATACTGAAGAATTGCTTGTTATTAAAAATTAGTATTTATGCATTTTTTTCTCAAACGTACATTATTTTAATGTGATATTCTTGGTAACAAGAATAATATGTGATTTAGTCCATTACAATTTATAAGTTTATGTTTTTTATCTCATTTTCTATGAATATTTCTACGAGTTAGTCCTCTAGTCTTATTTGTCATTATTTCGTGTCATTGGATTAATGTCGCAAATGAGAAACACTTTCAAAAGATGTTTCCGCTTTGTATCGGCAGCACGGGATATTGCGAGGGTAACTCAACATCGCTACTAGTTAAATTGCCTCGGCAATTACTCTTCTTGTACGAGACGCGCTCTGTCCTTCTTGCCGCTTCTATGGTGGATCCAATTTTCCAACTTGCATCAGGTAAAAGGCTTCCGTTCACTAATAAGATGCATAAATCTCGTTGTGGGAATCAACATTTTGTGATCAACTCGAAAATCATGAGTATAGAACTCCAAGGGATTTCAAAGAATTCATAGATTTGTAGATACGATTCGTTCTAATTAGCGATTTGTAACATTGTTCTATCTTAATCATTAAAATATAAATGATGATACATTCGTGAACAAAACTAAAATTGATTCTGAATATAGCATATTTATTTACTTATTAACTTATTTAACACAGTTTCAATTTTAATAAAGTTATAAATAGTTAAAGATAATGAACAGAGAAGACCAGGGCTCGTTGCCACAGTTTTCACAATTTTGGTAATAGATTTTTTAAACAATTATTATGATTAATTATTATGATTAAAATATATATCGTATATCAATATGATAGAGAAAACCTTTCTCTACATTTTCATACCAGTAGCTTCTATATATTACATACTTTCTTTGCAATAAATGAAATATTACTGTTGTAATTAACTTGCTCCAATATGTGAGGTAAATTGATATACATATTGCATAAATTGCTTTTAACTCTATATTAAATTAATAAAAACATAATAAAAAAGTAATCGAAATAAAAATTAAATAATAAATATATATTTTTTAAATAAAAATTGTATCTTTCAAAGTTATTTTGTAATAATCAAATAGTAAAATGTTGTTACAGAAAAACAAATACAAATTATTATAAATTATATAGTTTTATTTTATTTTAATATAGAAATATTAAATATAAGTATTAAATATAAATCATACGTGCGGTATAGCAAGTCAACCTAATCTTTTCTTATTATATGAATCGACGTACCCTATCCCTGCACACGTCTGATTTTAATCATTTTGTTATAATAAATTATGATTGTTATTCAAAATAACGTATTAAATAATAACAATTACTTTTCTTTTAACTCATAATACATCACTTAGATTTGCTTTCTCAAGCTGAAGAATATTAATATGAGATAGCAACGTATGTTGGCAGATAACAACGTATCATGTTGGCATGCTGCTTGCTAAATATGCATTGTTAAATATGTGTTGCTACCAGTATTGCAGCAACTGAATCTTCATTTGTTGGCAACTTGATGTCTTCATGATATGATAACATTAAGTAGCAACTTACTAGCAATTTGCAACTTTAAGTCGTCGTCAAAATTCGTCCTACGTATTAACATTATGTTATCATAATAATATGCAGCATTATACAATACTGTCATATTACCGGCAACGCATGATAATATTGATGCAGCTGTCTTGCTGTCAAACTGCTGGCAATACATATGTTGTATATATACACACACATTGTTGTCTGTTATTACAATGTCGGTATATTTGAAATCATTGATAAATCTTCAAGTTGCCAGCATCATAAGCAATCACAGATTTGTGCGATTTTTTTGAAACATGCTTTGCTATCTGGGAAATTATGAAATATTCGAAAATTTACTTGCACGCTCTTGAATCAAATTTTTTTTTAATTCTAATTTAAAATAATATTTTCTAGTTTTATTTATATTTGTGATTTTGATAATAGAGTATTTATTTATTTATTTATGTAACATAGTTTCATAATTTTAATAAATTTATATAAATTTATATAAATAA
>NW_012130104.1:825595-832416 GCF_000143395.1 Atta cephalotes | reverse complement strand
GTGTGTGTGTGTGTGTGTGTGTGTGTGTGTGTGTGTGTGTGTGTGTGTGTGTGTGTGTGTGTGCGTGTGCGTGTGCGTGCGGCGTGCGTGCGTGTGCTTTTTCATTACTTCGCATGATGCATTTTCTTATCGACGATAAAACGATTTTTTATCGACACAATAATCCAAGAGGATTGAAACGTAATGTGGAACATTTCATTTCGAATCTCTTGGCAATTTAAATGTAATTTACTCATAATTCAGGTTATACATTGAATCGGCATTAAATGTTAACATAACAGAGAAACGTGATATGTCGATCGTTCATTAACGACTTTGTAAAAAACAGGGATGTATAAGGTAAGAGAACGCAATAATAATACAGTGAGTCAGTTTTCTGTGGCAGAACTAGTGTACACTTTCAAAACTGAAAGTAAGATAAGTAAATACATGTTTGATATTTGATAAAAGCGAAAAAAAAAGTGCTATTTATTGTAGGAATAAAAAACAGACCTTATAATTAGTGAAAATACAAGGAGTGGAATATTGATAATATAATTCATATGCGTTTCAAGCTTCTCATTCATTCTAATTTATCCATCATTGTTTATTTAAAAGCATTGAATGATAAGCGATTCGTCGGATCCTGCGATTATAGTAATATTATGATCGATCGTTTATTAATAATTAATTTATTTTTGTAAAGTATGTAATATTTCGCGGTAAATCGCACAATTTTGAATGCGAATTGAGCAGGAAATTTGTATATATATCTCTCTAATAAGATCGCATCACAAGCTGATTTGAGCCGACTTTTGTATGCAAAGTAGTTTCAATAAAATCTGCAAAGTAGTTTCAGTAAAATCTGCAACAGAAAGAGAAATATATCTTATATCTCTGTCTAACTTTAACATTCTAAATCTAAACCTGCAATGAATATGTACGTTATGTAAAAAATATGATATATAGTAAATTGATGGTGATAATTTGTAAAATAACACAATAATTTGTAAAATAAATGTTGAAGTATAAAAAAATTATTTCTTTTTCTTTATGTATCAGAGTATCGAATGTGTAGATCGAAACGTATGAAAATTACAGAACTGAATAAATTTATTATGTAAATTTAATAGATACTAATGAAATTATAAATATTCCTGTGAATTTGTTTACTTTTTAATTTTATAAAATCCCGTTTCAAGATACACAATCAAATCTTCAAATTTTTTAAATAATTTTATAAAAAAAGGGTTGTAGGTAGTTAAACTAAATAATTCTTTCCGCATGCATTTCGATTGTAATATAAGAAATTTATTTGTTAATAAACTTTAAAATATTTAGTTTTATTTAATTATATTGTTGAAATTTAAATGTGACACGAATATACATAGGTTTTCAAATATATAGTGTGGGACTTCTTGAAACATGGCAAACCAATCAATACGATTTTTTCGTGTTGCGACCATAGACTTATAAGATAGACCCAGCATGCTCTTAAGATAGAAGTAAAGCCGACATAATAGGGAGAGTGAGTGAGAACAAAAACAATGGTGAAATATCTCTATTCTTCTCCATTACAATGAATGTACGCGCGTAAATTTACGCGTAAATTTATTCAGTGTTTGATTTCTGCCATCAAGAATCTAAAATCTTTGTCTAGTGACATAAGGTCATTTGAATATCAGCATGATAGTGTCGTTTGTGAGTTTCTCTAATAATAAGGTCTGTCAAAAAGTGACAACTTGGAAGTAGAATGGGATGTTCTGTGTAAAGGCTAATTTTGATCTTCTAAGGCGGCCGCTGATGCGGATTAAACTATTTTCGTTGATGAAAGGATTCAACGCAGCAATATTACTTTTATTTATGGATTGTTTAATTTCACAAGCCTCTTTAGTTCTTGTGAAAATTCTCGAGAAGCCTGCGTGGTCTTTATTATTCTGATTTCGCTTCGTCTGTTCCTTTATGCATAGTTCTCTTTGATATGTTCGTCGGCCGAAAACGCAGACATAATGCTATGATTCGTCTCAGTTTTGAATAAGATGAGTATTTTCGGAGGATGTTACAATCGTCGACCGCTATCTCTAAACAGGTGTTTTTCTGACGCTCTCATTTAATTCCGTCATTCCTATAGGTCATTTGTTTTCTTCTCTTATTAACCATGACGGTCCCGTAAACTAGATTTAATTGTTTAGAAAAGCGTTTGGTAATTGACTCCTGGAGAGCGCGTCGGCTGAATTATCTTTAGATCTGATGTGTCACCACATTTGGATATCCGTTATCTCTTGAATTTGTGCGACGCGATGTGATACGTATGGTTTTAAGAGATGAAACGGAGTTCTCAATCAATGCAGCGCAATGATTGAATCGCTCCATAATACCACCTTTTATTAGGTAATTCTATCGCATCGCATACCTCACGATACAACTTGGTTAATAAAAGCTCGCCGTATAGTTCCAACTGAGAGATAGTCACGGTTTTTAACAGTACGACTCGTGATTTGGCATATAGAAGACGGCATTGTGCATTATTATGTTTATTGGTTGTTCGAATGTATAAACAAGCGGCCTAGCCTTTGATACTCGCATCACAAAAACCATGAATTTGGAGATCAATATAATCGGGAAGCACTACCCAGTTCAATTACTAATTCATTAATTGAGTTTAATTGTGTTGTGAACTCGGTCCATATGATGTATATAGTGAGTGCGATGTATATAGTAATGGTGTCGTTTCAATCAAGTTTGTATTATCATAAATCCTGTATTATTAATTTGGCATATAATATGACAGGACTTAGAATATCCAGAGAGTAAAAAATTTTTGCAATTTCAAAAATAACAGTTCGTTTTGTGATCTTCTCCGATTGATTAATTGTATGTACTGAATAACATAACACGTCACCACGGCGCCACGATATACCTAACGTCTTCAAGGGACCATCTTATCAAGTACGAGATCGGTATTTATATGGCATCGAGATATAAATCATCGATGATTTGTTTTTTGTTTGACGTCCATTGATGAATATTAAACTCGTCCCGCGAAAGTATTGCCGTTACCTCCTTCCGCAACGTATGTGCTTCCTCGATAGTGTTTGAGCCTGTCAATAAATTGTTCATGTATAAATGTCTTTTGAGGACCACGGATGCTTTGGGATATTTGTTGCGTTCGTCGTCTGCCAGTTGTTGAATTATGCGTATGGCAATATAGGGGGAGGAAGATACGCCAAAATGTATTAAGTTGAAACGTTTTGATTTGATTGTCTTAACGCCAGAGGATGCATTGGTACACATGATTGTTTTCATGCAAGAACTTATCGATAATCTTTTTTATATCTGTGGATATAGAAAATATTTGTATTCGCGGAATCGGAATAGATGGGCGAATAATGGATCTTGAATAGTGGGTTAGGTCTTACTAACGTTAAAGATCGTTAAAAGATCATTTAAGGATAAATCATTGCTAGTTTTCGCCGATACGAATACCACTTGGATTTTGGTTGTGTTGCTCGATGGTTTGATTACTGCGTGGTGCGACATGTAATACCTTTCGTCAGATGCATCATCAATCAGAGTTATTTGGTTTAAATTTAGATATTCTTGAATAACTTGTGAATAAGCTATCTTAAAATCTGGATTTGAATTGAGCTTGCGTTCCAATGAGTACAAACATTTAAGAGCGGCAATCCGCGATTCACCTAATTGTTTGTGATCCTTAAAGGACAATCACATAGCGTCCGTGTTTATCGTGCGTAACGTTTTTTGAGAAATGCGCTCCACAATTGAGGTTCTCAATCGATTTCGAAATGCTCGTCGTTATCTCCTCGATAGTCCAAAATTTAATAATCTGACGCTCTAAACCAATGTACATTCCCATGACCAGCTCGATGATCCGCCTCCATCTCCGATGATCTAAGCTCGTTGTTTGTAAGTGATAGTCCGTTCTAGATAGATTGATCTAATCAGATAAAAAGAGAAACAAAGTCGTTCCGTCAATTAGTACGTCTACTGGATATGGTAAATAAAATTCGGGATCAGCTAATTTAACGTTATGCGGTATTTTGACGGAGTCTCGCGGAAAAAGGTCGAATGGCACTAAGTCTGATACCGTCGGAACCAATAAATATATTAACTCCTTGCAGACATTGTTGTGTATCGATCGAATGACACGAAGAATGCCCTTTGTCATCGTACTCATAGAATTGATCGTACCGATTGATAATGTGCACGTCGCGGTAGGGAGTTTTAAATATTTAACCAATCTTTCAGGGATGAAATTGGCGGTAGCGCATGTATCCAGCAAAGCTCAACATTTAATTAGATTGTGTTTACTATCGTGCACAAATATCATCGCGGTCGTCAATTGTGAATGTAGGAGAGATCATAGACACGTCGCGCTATCCCCACCTTTCTTTATTAGCCATTAGTGCGGTTTTTTTCTGGTGCCGATTCTATCGCGTCAAGTCTTCATAACAGGTAGATGTCTGTTAAGATATAATAGTATATTATGTCGTTTTTGATAAATAATGCAGTTTATGTAATTGCAAGGCTTGCCTTTGTGTGAACGTAGACAATTATAGTATTGCGTTTTTCACAACTTCAATGCGTTTGGGAATGTCTAATCGAATCAAATTGAATGTGTCGCATTTAAACAGTGGATGTAATTTGTTTTTACATGCTGCGCATTATTCGTTAGGTTAACCGCA
Organism: Atta cephalotes; assembly: GCF_000143395.1. Classification (NCBI taxonomy): domain Eukaryota; kingdom Metazoa; phylum Arthropoda; class Insecta; order Hymenoptera; family Formicidae; genus Atta; species Atta cephalotes. The sequence continues at coordinate 827,731 of NW_012130104.1, read as the reverse complement.
AAGATCTTATTGGACGCTTATGTTCTTTTAGCGAGAGGCGAAAATTTGTCGTCATCCTGTTTGAATGCTTCTAATCGAGCACATTTGAACACGCGAACAGTCCGATACAGAAATTCATATTTCATCGATTTTTGGGAACTCATCTCTTTTCTTCCTATTTTTCTGCGATGTTTTTCGATAGTTTACTTTCTAATATTAATAAGTATTTCTGAACCTATGTCAACTCCCAGTGTGTTCAATGATGCGATATGTTGTTGCGCGTCGTCGGCGAGCCTTGATAAGTCATCAGTCTTTTTTTTTCTAGAATCGGCAAATTGATAAGTAAAGACAAATGTCACGAAATCAAGACTCGTTTCACTTCATTCGCGTGCTTTAACAAATCCCAAGCCTTGCGATAATTTGTTCTTTTGACCGTTAAAATTTTTATTTTGTTGGCCGCTTCTTTTGTCAAAGCTGATTGTAAGTATTGTAATTTTTCACCTCAGATAATTCTGATAATTTGAGTATCTATTGCATCGAATGGATTTTTGAAAGAAAGCCAATTTTCATAACGCCCATCGAAATTCGGTAGCGATGTTTCGGATAGTTTTATCCGACCCTCGCGACGGTCGCAGCGCTCGCATCAATGGGAGAAGAGGCGCGGCATCATTCGAGACAACGGCACTATTGTCGGATACGGTCGTATTTAATAACTCGTCGATTTTGTCTGCAAGTGAATAAAATCTTTCTTGGACATTGGTAAATTTGTCCTTATGATTGTCATTCGGGTTTAATAGTATGAGTTCGTTGTTAAATTCTTCATACGCATGATAAAGCTCGGTAACACGAGCCATACGTAACCTTAAAGCAAATTTATTATTCCTTTTTGAGAAGATTCGATAAACTAATGATCTGCGATTTCAATGACGTTTGCTTTTGAACAAGTAGCTTGATTTTATCGTCTATAGTTGGAAATGATGCGGAAGAAGATAAAGGAAGGAGGGAGTTTATACTTGAACGAATATAGATAGATATGTTGTACTCGTCATTAGCTTGTATCTCACCTTGTGATCTGACCCGCTCTTGCTTTGCATTCTCAGCTTCAATCATCCATTCGATCGTTGTGTAAATCTCGTTCGCACGTGGTTGTTTGGAAATCCACAGATTGGCAGGATCTCGATCGTCCAAATGTCATTCAAATAGTGAAAACAAAAAGGTGAATCATTCTGAAGCGTAGTAGACAGTGAAATGTCGATAGCATTTGATTGGTTGATAAACAGTAAAATGCAATGCCCACAGCATTTGATTGGTCGAAATTCGCTTCCTTTTTGTTTTATCATGCTTCACCTTTCTGATTCCATCATAATTCTTATAACTTTTTACTTAAAAATATACCTAGAAAATGCAAACAATGCTACGGAAATACGTATGTTGAAAATAAGATATTGTAGAATTAGCTCGTTTTGAAAAACATATATGATGGTTTACAGAAGTCAAATAGTTCATTATAGAGAATTATGCTTGTGGAGACTTTTTATCAGGACGATAAAATCTTTACAATATATCCAATTTTCCGCCAATTCCACTGAAATTCAATTTCAAATTCAATTTTTAAGGTTTGTGTGGCATTCTTGTAGATATAACATAGAGGAAATTAAAATATAACAAATGAAAGAATATAAGAGCAATGAAGCGTCAATACAGCTTTATCTTCATATTCCAAAACTTTAAATAATTTGCGACGAGAATTTCAGAAAATATTAGGCATTGAAAGTTGCCATGAGTATCATCATATACTTAAGTGTGGCATATAGATAGTCTTTTTGCTGGTATAATCAATGTAAGCTATAATATATTTTTGTTCCAATGGCCTTGATAAATGTTATCTTGATCATGATCATGAACATTTAAGAGGTTTTAGCCGTTCATCGGAGACCTTGCGTAATTAATGCCAATGTCTCACACACACACACACACACACACACACACACACACACACACACACACACACACACACACACACACACACACACACACACACACACACACACACACACACACACACACACACACACACACACACACTACTACTACTACTACTACTACTTAACTTTACTTTTAACTTTAACTTTAACTATATACTAAACTAAACTTTTA
>NW_012130104.1:806506-825575 GCF_000143395.1 Atta cephalotes | reverse complement strand
CGTTACGTTACGTACGTACGTACGTTAACGTACGTTACGTACGTTAACGTTACGTACGTACGTACTACTACGTACTACACACACACTACACACACACACACACACACACACACACACACACACACACACACACACACACACACACACACACACACACACACACACACACACACACACACACACACACACACACACACACACACACACACACACAATTATTTATGCAATTACTAATAATTACTTATAATAAACATTTTTTATGCAAAAATTAATTCTAGAAATTTACATTTCCGGTTCATTTTTGTTTCAATTTATTATTTAACAACAGAAAAGAATGTTTTCTTTGCAAAATAAATTTCAAGTTTTCTTCATTTTTTCGACTTTTTAAATAATTATGTTTTTTAAATAATATTATACAATAATGCAGTATTTTTTTTCTGAAAGTTCAAAATTTCTATTTACTTTCCAAAATGCATATTTAAAATATTTATGTAACTTACGAAAAATAAGAATTTTTAAACAAAATAGTTTTTTCAAAATGATTGTTTACTTTATAGCTTATAACTTTTTTATTAATAAGGATACATTTGCTTGGTACCGTTATATTCCTTACTGTCTGTCGTTTCGATTGAAAAAAATTGATTAAAATATGTTAATTTTTATAAATGTTCTGAGCAATCAAAGTTGCATATACATATTGTTTCAAGTGTAGCATTTACGTTACAAAAGAGGTCAAAATGTTTTTAAGTTAAAAACGCCAAATGATATGCAATTCGGATCATGTAATTTCAGTAATAGACAGGCGTGATTCAGAATTTATCAGTAACTAGTTTAAAATACGAGAAGAATAGAATATGGAAGTTTAATGAAGTATGAAATATTTTGTGTCGTCAAGTCTGTTGGCACGCGGTGTCGGCGGGCGTTTGTTTACTGTACATGCTTGCTCAGGATCGTATGAACAACATTGTTGTCATTCGCCCGTCGATGCACGAGCCGCTCTCTATGAAGTTATTTTTTAGAATTATTTTTTGGAAAAAATCATTTCTTTTCCGAATAATTGGCGTTTATCAAGTCGTCTTATTAATTCTGCGATTAATATTCTGCAAGTATATCAAAGCAACGACTACTTACTGAAACGCTTATTTTAATTTGAAACGAGAGTGAAGTAGGGTAATTAAAAAAAAGATCATAAATTGCCATCTTGTCGCGGGTGATAATTGTTTTTTTAATAGCTCTTAGTTTCGTTGGCGTTCATAAATCTTTTATCGCGTTTAAAAGGACTATAATTATATGAAAAATAATGATAAAATCTTCTTCTTCTTCTTAAGCTTCCGATCTATACTTCTCTCATATGGTATATACTTTTGTGATGTACATTATTCAATTGTCACAAGCTTATGAGATCTACAGTTTTAATGCCGATTCCGAATGATGGATTTTTTGAAAGGTGTTTCTGTGGGCAAGGATACTCTCGGCAAGTTGCCGATATTTTCTGAGAGGAGACATGAAAATATTTTGGTTCCTACTGAGATCAAACCTGGGATCTCTGGCACGATAAATCAGTGCACTGTCTGCCACGCTGCCTGCTACGCTCGCGCTCCCATTTAATGATAAAACGAGTTATATATTAGAGATGTATAGCAAACCTGTCCAATTTCAGCTCCAAAACCAAAATGCAAAACCATCGACGCAAAAAAATTAAGGGTAAGATTTAGAAGACTGTAAAATATTGATACGCATCTGAGTGACGCTTATTAACACTTTACGGTCCATGAAATCTTACTCATATTGAATTTTTTTACGTCGATAACTTTGCGTCGGAGCCGAAATTGGATAAGCTTGATGTAGAGTTTTGAAATGTGTTTTGATATTAGGTATGTGATATAGAGTACGGTCCATTTGGTTACAAATGTTTCGAAGCATTTGTAATATCAAGAATATCAAAATTAGTTTGAAATGTGATGAATAAAAGATGTCATGGAGACAAAGCTCAATAATGAATCATTTGGGCTATAGTATATGAAAAGTAAACCTTGTGCTCACGAGTACCTTTGATAAATCATTAAAAAGCTTTAAAAACTATTTTTTTATTGAGTCTTGTGTCTACCATATCTTTTGTTCAGTAATATATATGTAAGTAAAAAAACTAACTCATTCTATATAAAAACATTTCATGTAAAAACTAACTTATTTAACTAACCGAAACCAAAGCAGGATGGTAAAATTATCGGGTTTTTGACCAAACGATAAAACTTTTTTATGCATATTTTCTTGTATTTTTTGATATGCTGAATTATTTTCGAACGTTTATCTTAATCCGATTTAATGAGAATATGTTGAAAATCATATCAAAAGTAACACAATTTCTTCGAAATCTGATCTTTGATTATAATTTTCCATATTTTCCTATCAATTTAGCTCGAAATTAACATTTACAAATGAATCAGCACATTGAAAAATACGAAAAAAAGATATATGTAAAAAAGATTTCATCGCTTAGGCTAAACTTGGCTGTTTTGCACAACAATGAATAAAATACGTCAATTTTGACCAAAGCAATGAAATTTTTTTTATGCATATTTTTATTTTTTTTTATATAAAGAATCATTTACAAACATAAATTTCAAGCTAAAGTGGGAAAATATTAAAAATTGTGCAATAAAAAATCAGATTTCAACGAAATTGTGCTACTTTTTATTTTCAACATGTTCTTGTCTCTCATCTCAATCAATTTGAGATGAACGTACGCAAATAATTTAACATATCAAAAAATACAAGAAAACATGTACCTGTAAGAAAGAAGAAAGAAGAAATTGTTTAGATCAAAATCCAATAATTTTACCTATCCTCTTTTCTGTATAATTAAGCGTCCTTTATCGCCAATTCGTGTCTTCGTGTATCATGTCTAATTCGTAAATTATCGTTATCAAATTGCAAGTAGTATAATAACTCATGAATCATTGTGAACACAAATATAGTCGTGAGTTATTGATCGCTTAAATATATTCACATATTTTGTGTATTTCGTAGAATTGCACATCGTGTACTGTTAACATCGTGAGTGCTGTGTAAAGTTTCGCGCGATCCAGTAATTAATGCTTGCTCGACAATCATTATCTCTTTCTACGAATATTGTGTTTTGTATTATATGAAGAAGGAATCTGAGAGGAGATTTGGGAGACATCGGGTGACAGCGCCCATTAGGTGAGTTATTATCATTTTTCATATTATTTATCAGAATTAATCGTTAATAATTATTTCACGCGCGCAATGTACTTATCAATTATTTCAATTATTGTTATAATCTGCACTTGTATTTGCAGATTAATGTGATGATGCTGTAACTCTGCCGATGTGCATCATATAGATGAATCGTAAATTATCTATTATATTAATTTGAAGTAATGAATTGGATAAATTATATCAAATGTGAATTATATATAAAATGTACGTATCATGTGTTAATAAAACCGATACAAATAGATATCTCCTTTAAAATAGATAAGCTAAAAATATTGGAATCAATGTTTAATGTTTTTGGAGTACAGATAAGTTTTAGAAGATTTTAGGAATATTGTAAAGGCGAGATATATAATGTTATTTGCGCAATTATGGAACAAATAATTAATTAAATTTTTTATTCAATTCTTTGGAATAGTCAGAAATATATGGAAAGAAAAAGAAATTAAATAAAATTGAGAGTATATTAAAATTTTTAGAATATAAAATTTTTTAATTTAGCATAAGATTTTTCTTTTATTTAATTAGATTTATTTTTATCGGTTTAAATTCGTACCATATTTTTTAAATTTAATATAATTAATATATTCTCTTTATGATCTTAATATTTCATTAATGATGATGAAGATCAGAAAATAATTATCTATTATATAATAAAATAAATTATATAATAAAATAAATTTATGTATTTATAGAAAATTGTTGGGGAAAATTGTTTAATTTCCCGCTCTTTATAATTTATCGATTGATCATCGATAGTCAGCTACTTATCGATCATCTCTAAATTATCACTTCCGCCGTGTGTGGCGCTCGTAATCTTACCTTTCTTTTACCGCGCTTTTTATTGATTGTTCGATTCTACCCATTTTAGTACGTAGCTATCAAGCATTGTTAAATTTTTTTTTATATCTATTCATTAGAGTCACAGTACACATCTTGCAATACTATTACATATTTCACGTGTTAAGTGCTGTCAAATAAATTTGTATCTCGTATTAAACGCATTCGAGTTACTTGTCCTGTTCCATTCACTCTAAGAAAAATAATAAGAAACATAGCTGTTTAAATGTGTTATTTTTCTCTTTACAAATAATTCTGTGTATATTTAGTTTTTATATATTTTTTAAATATCAAAAATTTATTTCTATGTAAAAAAATTCTTTTACAAACGTAAGTAAAAAAACATACTGATGATTAATAATAGTATTTTTTTTATATCAGATTTATCCAAATCTGTTATAGCTTATCCATTCATATCTTATCGTAGAATGAATTGAAATAAAATGAAATGAAATTCACTAATCCTTTTTAAATTAAGGTCTTTGATTTTAATCAATTTTCGGAACATATTATTAAAGTATTATATGTGATTGCAAGACATTTAATAGAAAGTATATAGAAAAATTTTAATCTTTCAATGAAATATATATCGACTGTTGATATGTACAGCCTATAGTTAAATTTTTTTTTCTGGATTTCAAGAGAATATATATTTTTAAAGTTAATATATATTAACTCTACCGACACACATGCAAGCTGTATTCGACAAAGTACAGTAGCGTTGAATTTCTCGTTTAGTGGCTTTTAAAAAGTTTGCATAGCAGATTTTAACGTTTAACATTCTGTGTAACTTAGTCCAAGTTCTTCATCCCAAGAGATATAACTTCAACACGTAATTTTATATGAATATATATTCATATTTCCTGAAAATATACAGGGTCGAGACGTAAAGTATTCAACTGTGAAATAATTTCGCGTATTTGATTAAACTAGTTTGGAAAAGTACTGTATTTAATTTGTACCTAGAATGAATAGCTCTATTTTGAATTTAACAAGTTCTAATTTTTTATAAACGTTTCCATGTGATATAATATTTTTGATTAATTTTTTAAATAAATAAATAATGTTATAAAGATTTGTATAGCTTACTAAAATAATAAGTCGTGATAACGATGATAGAAAGAACTAGTCATGAATAAAAAGTTTTGAACATGAATTTATAAGAAATTTCCGTGTGCTCTTATATGGATTCGCGGCTGTGCAATCGTTTCGCATTTCCATATGCATCTTCGATCCACTTGCGATTGCGTACACGGTAGACGTATGAATCGCGATGTCAGACTTTCATACGCTGTTATCTTTCATACGCTAACATCTAATATCGCGAATTTCGATTTCCAGACGCGCACTGCTGGTATATAAGGTGCTTCTCTTATTCCGGAACTTATGAATACTCCTGGCATTTCGTGTCGCGGTAGGATTTTCAATATATGAAGCTTTTAATCCAATATATTCCTTGTATGACATTGGCGTACATGAAATCGCATAGAAAGAGAAGATTGTCGCCATACTTATCCTTGGTCCCGCTTATTACGAACATCATGTACCTACTTTTTTTTACGAGGGATGAGAAGTCGGACTTTTTCATAGTTATTAGATTAAACGCGGTTGATCTTTCAACTCGCTATTCAATAGACATTCTTTTGCCGAAACACGGAACGATTTTGATGAAATAAATATTTAGTTAGATACTTTCAGACATTTTTAGAGTCAAACTACAAATTTAGTTAGAATTTGCAAATAATGTTGTTGGATTATCAAAATAATTATGTATATAAACTCCAAATTCTAGTGTTAATCTGCATGAAGATTAGAGTTTTGTGTTTCATATTCTCAGATTTATTCAAGTTAAGCAACTAAAATTTACTATAATTATGTGCGTTGCTCAAACTGGTTGCTAAAATATTAAAATTTCTTACAGCTCATCATGCTTGAGTTTTCTATGTAATTATTTTTATGATCCAACAACATTATTTTTAAATTTGTATCTAATTAAATTTTTAAATTCTAAGCAAAATCATTCTTTCCATGTAAGTTATAAAATTACAAGCTCCAAATCTTGGCTTTCATCTGTATTAGGTTTAAAAGGATCTCAGATTTCATCTTTTTAGATTTATTGAAGTTCGTCAATTAAAATTTTGGCCTACAAGATTCTTGTATTAGATTTTTTATTTTACTTTTAGTAATATTAGTAATAGTATAAACTTTACAGCGCATTGCGTGTTTAATTGTGCAAAAAAAAAAAATTCTACGTTATCACTCACGCTTGATATTCGACACGTTTATTTAATCTGCTGTATTTTCACGTGCTGTTCGTACGGTTCGCGTGCAGTAAAGTGAGAAGAAAAGGTTTAATGCCAGATCGCGTATATATCACTGGAGGAAAATTGTTCTCATACTTTCATCCTGTCGCTTATTACAGAACGGGACGGAAAGCTGTACCTTCTGGCCGCAAATCATGATAGTGTTAAAATCGTTCATATCCAAACCCTTTATACATTTTCAATATAATCAGCTTGATCTTCCGCTCCGTAAATATAATGTAGGAAAATTAAAAATCGAAATTTATTATAAATGTTTAAAATAATTTTGATATTACACTGAATCGATGATTCAATTATTCAAATTTTTTCGCAGAAGTGAAAAATCGATAAATATAATAATTAAAAATTATAAGAAGATATGTATATCATTGAAAAATAAAAATTAATAAAATAAATAATTATTTTAAATTATTTATTTATTTCTTAAAAAACAAAAATCAGGGATTGATACGTTTAACGTATTATTATCTTGTTTTATTATTACAATTTTATTTTGAGCTAATTTTGAGAGAATTAATTCAATTACTTTGTTCTGTTAATTTTTAATGTCTCTAGAAGATGTAGAATACGTATTTGGCGCTAAACCAAATCGAGGCAATTATATTTGTATTATAAAAGTATATGGACGCGAGCAAAGTTGTTAGCAGAGAAAAAAATTTAAGTGATGCATATTATTTTGATGAAAGAAGGATGAACGAAATTATACACGTAATCTTATTGTTATTAATTCTCATTGTGGATGTAAACTGAGATCCCGAGACCATTCATTGCCTCGTAATGAAATCTCGATACTATTTTCTGTGTCTGATTCACACCACAGATCTTGTATAGTAGACTGAGCATACAATTAGCCGAGTGCCACTCTAATAAGAATTTGTATTGTGTACACCATAGTAAACTGAAGCATGCTATATACTAGTGGAACAAGTGGACACGCGATATATAGCGCTGTGGCAATTACGATTAGAATTGTCAGATCTCGGTAGAGATTGTCACACTAGTCGACAATCCTTTGTGATTTGCTATATAACTTTTGATCGTAGATTACAAGGGATTTGGGTCACATAAGGGTCTAAAATTGGATCGTGAATAAACTTCAAAAATTAAACTTCAAAAATTAGAAACGTAACATATGCATACGATAAAATTGTAAAGATATGAAAATGATAAATCAAAGTGATTTATAATAGTAAATTAATGTTAATCTGATTTAAATTAAAATTTCTCTCTCGCTTTTTTAAAAAATCCCTAGTTTATATTTTATATAATATGCTTCTCATATTTTAATGATGGCAAATTATGTAATATTTATTTATATATTGGGAATACAAATTAGTTCGGTTCGTTTTTTTGTGCATGTATTTCAAAATAAAATGAATGAACACATCAATTAAAATATTGTTCATCGCTGCCTACTGCTTTTTCCTATCTCTCAGGCAATTTTCGAATTCCATCTCGAAAAAATGACTCGTCTTTGGAGGCGATTCAATTTTCGATTTCTACGAAAGAAGTGAACCGGTGACTTGCTGCAGCCTTCGGAACAACAAGTACAAAAGTAATCAGAAGGAGCAATATCCGGAGAATATGGCGGTTGCGGTAAAACATCCCATTTGAACGTTCCCAAATATTTTTTTACGACTTTAGTGACATGAGGCCGAGTGTTGTCATGAAGAAGAATAACTTTATTATGTCTTTGCTCGTATTCCGGCCGTTTTTCTCGCAATGCATGGCTCAAACAAATCAATTGTAGCCGATACCAATCGCCCGTAATGGAATCGCCAGATTTCAGCAGCTCATAGTAAACAAGACCCTTTTGATCCCATCAGATATAGAGCATGATCTTCGAATCATGAATGTTCGACCGTAGTGTTGATGTTGAGGTCGATGGCAACGATTGATCGGGCTTAGCATAATATTTTTTCTTCTTGGGGTTGTCGTAGAATATCCACTTCTCATCTCCAGTCACAATCCGATGCAAAAAACCTTTTCTCTGTTGTCTTTGAATCAGCTGTTCGCAAGTGAAAAATCGCCTTTCAACGTCTCTCGGTTTCAGTTCATAAGGCACCCAATTTCCTTGTTTTTGAATCATTCCCATGGTTCTCAATCGTACAAAAATTTGTTGAGCCCCAATGATTCTGCAAATTCCTCTTGCGTTTGACTCTGATCTTCTTCGAGTAATGCCTCTAATTCTTTGTCTTCGAATTTTTTTGGCTGTCCAGAGCGAGGCTTATCTTCAACGCTGAAATCTCCATCCTTGAAACGTCGAAACCATTCCCTACATGATTTATCATTTGGAGCAGTGTCACCATAAACTTTGACAAGCATTCGATGAGCTTCAGCCGCACTTTTCTTCCAATTAAAGCAGAAAATCAAAATCTCCTACAAATGCTGCTGGTTAACACAAAATTCGACATTTCAAACATAGTAAAAATCAAGGTTTTTGTATGAAATTCAAAGCGATATAAACTGAATATTATTAATAGATGTTTAATCTCTCTGAAACCGCCAAAATCAGCTGTCATTATGAACCATTCACAATAGCTGGAGCTATCTTTAGGGAAACCGAACTAATTTGTACTCCTAATATATGTATAACATTTTCATGAGAATTTTTTGATTAAGATATTATTGGGAGTACAAATTAGTTCGGTTCGTTTTTTTGTGCATTTATTTCAAAATAAAATGAATGAACAGATCAATTAAAATATTGTTCATCGCTGCCTACTGCTTTTTCCTATCTCTCAGGCAATTTTCGAATTCCATCTCGAAAAAATGACTCGTCTTTGGAGGCGATCCAATTTTCGATTTCTACGAAAGAAGTGAACCGGTGACTTGCTGCAGCCTTCGAGAAAACAGATATAGAGTTGGGTAAAAGTAATTGTTCTCTAAAAAGTAATTGTTCAATAGAAAAGATTTACAAGTGTAGTCTATTTTTCTGTAATATCATTTTATAAATTTATTAAAAGAACCAAGTGTATGTATATATTAGGTGTGGGAAAAAGTTCATGGCGTTTTTCCCGTTACATCTACCGGGAAAAACGCCACGAACTTTTTCCCATACTTAATATAATATATTTTTATTAAAGAATTTAAAAGATATGTTTTGTTATATGGAAAAATATGATTTAACAAATATTTTCTTTGTCAAAAAGTTGTTTCTAGAGATTTAATTTTTATATCTGAGCAATCTGTTGCCCTAGATAAAAATCTACATAATTTCAATTTCATAATATTAAGAATGTTTATTTTAAACCGCATATGTGAGAAACACAATCAATACCAAAAAAATATCTATTACGGTCGAAGCTGGATTTTCATTACTTTAAAATAATTCAATCTTGAATTACTAATATACACTATATATATATATACTTGCATATATTATATTGTATATATTTTATTGTAGTCTTTTTAGAACAGCGCGCCGAATTATTTTTTTGGGCTATAAAAACGCAATTAAAACGACTCTAGTCGCGAATTAAATTCACAAACAATTTAATAATTTGATACTACCATTCAGCATGATATTATAAAGATGTTAATATGTTGAAATTGTTAATAAATTTATTGCGAAAAATATTACCTCGGCCGGGACGTGAACCCGGATCTTTTGTATTCCATACGAGCGCCCTAAGCCATTACCCCACCAAAACCTTAATAATATTCTTCACAATAATCGGTACAATAAGGAAACAACATTTCTTTCTTTCAGGCGACATAATATAAACAATATTAAGAATTTTTATTTTAAACCGCATATGTGAGAAAGACAATCAATATTAGAAAAATGCCTATTTCAATTTCATTGAATTATTTTTAAATAAAGAATAAAAATATTATTTTTAAATTCCTTCAAAATGTAATGACAGCTTAGATAGACATATGAATTATTCTAGATGACGACAATTTTCAGACAAAATATTTTTAAAAATATAATATGCAAGTTTAACACACCTTTTAACTGCCAACGACAAGTATGCATTATATGCAGCATGAGTAACACAAACTCGTAACATTTGATATTACATCATGTCACATGCAGCCTGTAAACTTTCATTCTGATGCAACAGCCTGAACAAACTACTGAAGAGATTAAAAGTTTGTCGTATACCTGTGCGCTTCTTGGAATACGTGAGATATTCAGTCAAAGACTAATGAAGAGAATGCTTGTCGCGTGAAGATAATTTTACAGGAATTAAATATTAGTTGTAAATAGACTCATAATAGATGAATCTTTGGTCCATAAGTTGATGCCTTTTGGAGTCAAACACAGAATGTCGATGCTTAATAAGGTTTATTAGTTCTAATGTCTTATACATACGTTTCGATTCAGCTTCGGATCCTTTTCAATGCACATTAAATGAATTCATTAAGTTTCCTGACGCACTGTACAAATATAATCGATATCTCATTGTTAACATAATTAGAAAAAAATAAATGTTGACAAGAAATAATAATCTAATACATTAAAATCGTGAACAACTACTAATTTGAAAAACTTACATGATATTCATTAAACTTATAAAATATATGTGTCATCATCAGTAAGGATGGATATTACGATACATCTAAACAATGTTAAGCTAAAGTACAAATCACGAGTTAAAGCACAAATAACAGAGATACTGAAGAGAGGAAAAACTCAATTATTTTTAAATAAAAAGTCATATGTTTTGTTTAATGAATTCGTGTCTGATTGTATATATTTAAACTATTTTTCTGTTTGCAGATGAAAATCATTTCTGATATAAATCTTTTGCTTAATATTTTTTCTGGATCTAATATTTTAACATTGTCCCATTGTCAAAATCATGCTTGTTTTAGTCGATGTTCTGTGATAACCTTTGATCTTGATATTTCAATTGATATAGTTTCTATATTTGCTAATTCTGATTTTAAAACTCGATTTGTATTTTAGCTTAACAATATTTAGATGTATCGTAACGTCCATACATATAACACGTATATTTTATAAGCTTAATGAATATTATGTAAGTTTTTCAAATTAGTAGTTGTTCACGACTTTAATGTTATTTAGATTATTATTATATCTTAATTAGACTATTATTTTTTGTCAATATTTTTTTTAAATTATGTTAACAATGAGATATATCGATTATATTTGTACAGTGCGTCAGGAAACTCAATGAGTTCGTTCAATATGCATTGAAAAGGATCTGAAGTTCGATCGAAATGTATAACATTAGAATTAATAAATTATTATCGACATTCTGTATTTGGCTCCAAAAGGCATCAATTTATAGAAATTTATACAAATTTTACAGGACTAAACTATATTAAAATAACTTTTATTTATAATTACATTTTTGTAGGAAATGTAGATATATAATAAAAGAATATAGACTTAGAAATGAGAAAAAAGGGCAATAATATGCAATGAAATATGCGTATCTTTACAGTTTTTTGTTTATCATATTTTTTGCATTATTAATTTTAAAAGTTTATTATATATTTATAGTAAATATTAAGTGAATATAAAATAAAACTATGCAAAGTATCGCTTATTATTTTTACCGAGTGAAAAATTTTGATAAGAAAAACGTAGGTATTTGGAAATTGTGTTTCCTTTAAACCGTATATCGACGTTTTCCAGTTCTGTGAAGAAAACCTTCAGGTGCAAAGCTCGCATTCGATAAAATTTGATCGGAAAAAAGTAAATGAATGTACGCCATTGATAGAAGAAAAGCGTTTCAGTAGAGAAGATGGAAGGAGAGAATAGAGAGTGTGTGTGAAAAGAGGAAAGAGAAAATAGACATAAGAGTAAAATTTCAGAGGATAAGGGTAACAAGAATTTTCAAAAGTTTTGTATTGAGCATATCGCGAAATTCATTTTATGGTGAAAGAATTGATGAAAAGAAAATAAGAGTTTTAAGAGAAAATAATTCTTGGCTATAAATATTTCCTAATTATCTAGTGCTACAAAAACAAAGCGATTAATTAATTTTCATTGACGTTTGAAGTCTGTCGCTTTTTTTTTGTCTTAGACAATATTGCGAAAGAATTGTATTTAAAATTATATAATAGTATAATGGTTCAATAAAAACAAGTTAAAAGAAAAAGAGCTACGAGCCAGAAGTTTGATCTATAAAATAGATAAGTAAGTAGATAAGTAAAAAAATGTTTTAATAAATTAATTATGAAATTTAATAACATGCCGGCTAAAAACAACAAACGTTTCGATCATCGGATCATTATCAATATTTACAAAATATGTCTAAACGGTAATAAAAAAATATAACATAAAGTCGATTGAAGATTGAACATGTACTTCGCATTGAATAACTATATATATAATTGTTGATATCAATAAATTAAGAAGGATCTTTGTCTTGTTAATTAAACGGAACAGAAACACATAAAATATATACATTAGAATTCATCGGAAAAGTAAAAACTTATACTATGGATGATCAATGGCAAATGAAAATATACTTCACAATGTCAAGACATCAAACTGTTGGTATCAATAATTAAAAAATCTTCGTCTGTTGTTAGTAAAATTGTACAGTAAAAGAATTGGTGTATGATTATATATTAGTATTCAGAACGAAATATAATGCATTAGCTATAAATATAATAAGATTATAATGTAAGATTATAAAAATGACAGAAAAATATAATCTGATGAGACAATATAATATTGATATAAGTGAAAATAAAAAATGTACAATATAATCAATCTATTCAATTAAATTAATTAAATACTCTTTAAAATTAAATAAGAAAAATACTTTTAATTGAGAGATTTAGTTGAGAGTTCAGTCCAAAAAAAAAATTAAATAATGAATAAAATGCAATAGGCAATGCGATGAGAAAAGATCGATGTCTCTTATCTTTGACAATCATTGACAATCGGAGAATTATTTTTGATACATATCACAAAGCAACATTTTCTAGCAGGTTCCTTAATTTCTATTCAAATCACCCTCTCTCACACAAGAGGCACAATTATTAATTTTTTAGAATAAATATTCTATCTGTCACACCTTCGCTTTCAACAAAAAAATTTGATTGACGCAATTCACATTTTTCTTGAAAATGGTTACTCTGTCTCTTTTATTGTTTCCACAATAGAACAAAGATTAAAATTTCATACATTAAATAAAAATACTATACTACACATAATTCACAAATTAAAGAAAAATATTTTACAATTATTTATGTACATTCCATCTCAGAAGTTTTCTACTAATCTCTAATGTTTCATTGTAAACTAGCTTTCATCATGACCAATATGTTAAAAAATTTTATTAAGAAAGATAAGGATAAGTTGGAATTTTTCGGATCAAAATATTGTATAATCTCATGATTGTAACGTCAACTATGTTGACCAAATTAAGAGAAAACTAAGTACTTGCATGAACACATTTTGGATATCAATAAAAAGATAGGTTCTCCATCTGTTATCCGATCATTGTATTAATTTTAATCATAATTTTAGATGGAATGATGTGAAGATTTTAGACTCTTTTTTTATAATAAAAAATTGATATCTGAAATTCACATTAAAAGACAAAGATAAGGTTTAAATAAACAAAATGATACTGAATCATTGCCAAAATCCTATTCACAAATCATATAATATCTTTCTCTCTCATAATTCTCTTTCTTTCCTCTCTATACATCCCCTCTCTTATGTTTCTTCTATCTATCTCCCCATTTTTAATCTCACTTCTCACTATTTTCTAACATTAACTTTACTTTCCTTCTCTGAAAGATTTCAAATTTATTTTGTCTAACAATTTTGTCGAAGATAAGAGATATCGATTTTTCTCTCATCGCATTGTCTATTGCACTTTATTCATATTATTTAATTTTTTTTTACTGAACTCTCAACTATTACAACAATTATGAAAGATGTTTTCCTTATTTAATTTTAAAGGGTATTTAATTAATTTAATTAGATAGATAACTTCACATTGGACATTTTTTACTTTCATTTATATCAATATTGTATTGTCTCATCAGATTATATTTTTCTGTCATTCTTATAATCTTACATTATTATATTTATAACTATAATGCGTTATATTTCGTTCTAGACACCAATATATAATCATACACCGACGTTTTTTTGCTGTACAATTTTACTAACAAGACGAAGATTCTTTAATTATTGATACCAACAGTTTGATGTCTTGCCATTGCGAAGTATATTTTCATTTGCCATCGACCGTCCATAGTATAGGTTTTTATTTTTCTGATGAATTCTAATGTATGTATTTTATGTATGTTTCTTTTCTGTTTAACTAACAAGACGAAGATTCTTCTTAATTTATTGATACCAACAATTATATATAGTTATTCAATGCGAAGTACATGTTCAATCTTCGATCGATTTTATATTATGTTTTTTTACCATTTAAACATATTTTGTAAACATTGATAATGATAATCCAATAGTGATCGAAACATTTGTTGTTGTTAGCCGGCATATTATTAAATTTCATAATGAATTTATTAAGATATTTTTTTACTTATCTACCAATTTTATAGGTCAAACTTCTGGCTTATAGCCCTTTTTCTTTTAACTTAGAATTGCATTTAGATCTCTTTTAAAAATCGAATTCAACTCAAATTCAATCTTAGACCTAAATCTGATGAAATTACAAATGTAATATGTACATATTTATTATCTGTTTATTAAACATTCATGATTCCAAAATACATACATACTTTTTTCTTTTGATTAATAAAAATTATTGATAATTTAATTGCGTGATAAAATTGTCTGTTTATATATTTCGATTAATAAGTCTAATTCTTCTAATAACTGATTCGTTTTAAATTGTCTATAATTTTTTCTTCTTTCTCTTAAATTTTTCTTCTCTGCTCTCCTGCGAAGTTTCTTCTTAAATCTATATTATTCTATCTTTTATATAAATATTTTGATTAGTCTAATTTTTTAAATAGTTTTATTAGAATTATCGAGTTCTCTCTCTTTAAAATTTTTCTTCTTAGCTTTTCTACTCTTTGAACTTAAGTCTATATCATTTTTGATGTGTTTCAATTCATTTATCTCGCATATTGCTCCATTGGAGAGTGGGATATTACTTCATAGCGATAACCTTTACACAACAACGGAACACTGCAACGGGTTAATATCACGGTAGATACGTTATCTTTATTGATCATTAATTATGTCGGTAGCGTCTTTAGCGAGGTAAGGAGCAATACAATTAGATAATACGTTATATCGTTCGTTATCTTGCTCTCCGTGCAATGGCTTTTATTACAATTTGTCCAAGTAGTACGAGAATACGTTAGCGGATTTATCGAATCACTCATAACCCTCATAACCCACTTTGTAAAGAAGAAAAGGCTTCCTCCGCGGATAATATCGTGAAAGTGCACGATACTCTTTCATAGTATCGCACAGAAATTGGATAGTACCATGCCGGTTTCGTATAACAATGAAATGAGCGTATGTACCTCGCGACTTCATTGAATTTTCGGATAGATCCAAATTGGATCTCATGTATTTAGTATCGTCGACACCAATTGGGTTACAAGCAGCTCAGGAACGGATAAAGCGTTGTTCAGTGAATTTCGTGAACCTTTCTACGTGTTTAGAACCTGAAGAAAGGTTGAGTTTGTATTTGAAATACTTTTATTTGAAAAACAGTATTTGTAAGACAATTGTATATTGTATTTTATGGGAGCATATAAAAGTATTTTGTATTTCAAATACTAAAATCGATAATTAATCTTATTATTTGAATTTCAAAATACAAAAAAAAAATACAAAAAGCTTTTAATATTCCAGAATTTTAAATACAAAATATGTAACATTTTTATATGCTTCACTGAAATACAAAATATAAAATACATTTGTATTGCGAATCCTATATTTTAAATAAAAATATTTTAATTTAATTTTTATTTACGTGTCCAGGCCTGACTTGAAGACGTAAAATACATATCATGCGTAAAAAACGGACTATAACGTTACAATGGTTCATTTTTTTATAAGTAAGAATATTAAAAGTAATTCGAGGAAAAAATAAATTTGACAGATTTTTATTTTAGAATATCATTATAGTTTTGTTAATTATAATTTTATTTGCTTTATTTTTGCAATGGCTTCTCTTACATTTTTATTCAAGATTTAAAATCTTATTTCTTAATTTATTATTAATAATTGGATATTAATCTTTATGTTCGTAAACGATAAAGCGATAAAGAAAATTCTAAGATGCTTTTGTTTTATCATGAAGTCTATGTATTATTTAAGCAATATCGGTGACTGTTCATAACTACATGTAATACTAACGTATTACAGATTCATTACGTTTTTACTTTATTTCAAAAAATACCTATCAGCATTGAAAAATAAAAGAACTTCGGGTTCTGAAAATCCATTAGCCACCACTGGCGAACCTGCTGGCATACACCTGTACTTGTTTAATGACGGCGCCGAAAATAGCTGCAGCTACGATAATGGCGGATACAAACGACCTGGTTGTTTTCTTCTAGTGCAACCTCATTTTCTCGATCTGGCCATTTTCTTCTCCATGATGGTCTTTTCGCTTGGTGACTTGTAGTGGAAATACTGGAAATGTGCCTACAATTAATTCGACGAGTTATGCTGACTATAATATTTCGTGTAAATATATCGTTAATTTTATCAATGAATTTTATGGATGAACTAAAATTCATTACGACAAATTGTTAATTATTTATGCGTGACATATATATTTTACAGGACACGTTTTACAGTGTGCTGATGATAACATGTTGCATTGTTGTAGTTTAGTTTATATTTTGAATATTTATGTAATCATTGATATATAATGTATTAATGTTGATAGTTATTGAGATTGATCTTTTTTTTGTAATAATTACATTTTAACTATATTCAACATCTATTCCTAGTTTCTTTCCACATGAAGATGATAATCGTTAAAATTTATTTCAATGAAAAAATGATGAACGAAAAGAACGATTTTGATGAAATTAAAAAATTTAAGTAGATCTGAAAATAATTTTATTAGATCATAAAAAAATAGTTAATAGTAGTATGTAAAAAATTCAAGCATGATAAACAATGTTGCAACGAATTTTGACATTTTAGCAACTAGTGAGTGTCTTACATAATTATTTTGATAATCCACCAAAAAAATTATTTTCAGATCTGTATCTAACTAAATTTTTAGATACTTGAGCAAAACTGTTCTTTCCGTATAATTGGAAGAATAGGTTTACATGTGCACAGAGATTTTGAGCGAATACAGTACCTCAGAAATATATTGGAACTCGATGGAAAAAAATGTCTTCGATCTTTTGCACGATCGACTCAGTTTCGCCATTTGCAGAAAAAGGAATTAAGTAGCTTAGCGAATTCTACTATGTATTAGTACGTATTTGGAGACATGGTAGAGTCTTGGTAAGTATATACAGTATATACAGTATATACAGTATGTGCGTGTGTAAGGGAGAAGCAAGGGAAGAGGAAATGCATCACAAGTGTCAGAAGGGTAAGGGAGTTATATTTTCGGTGAAATTCGGAAGTCAATTTTGTTCAGCACATATGTACGATAAAATGCCAAGTTTCGCCACTTCAACTGAAACTTTGAATTTCATCCGTTTTATCCGCGGAACAATGTGCTGCATATGCGGAAAATTACTCCCATCGCCAGTGTCGTTTGGTGGTTCGTCCAATTCGATGCTTTCTGAGTCACAATCAGTTTTCTGTCAGTACGTATCACGTACATATTCGCAACGTACACGTGTATGTGCCTCAGCATACGTATTACATGTCGATCGTATTGTTTTGGTGACCCGCTTTAGGAATCTTCCCAGATTTCGTTACGAGATTATAGCTGCCAGGTACACTAAATTATTTCTCCGCGACTCAGCCTTAAAGTATATAAGCCTTATTTCGTGGCTCCCCAACATGATCTGAACATATCGATCAGTAATTGAATGTCGTCGAGGGTCACTGAAAATACGAAGTCGGGCATCGTAAACATCTGTTCATAAATCATTCTTGTCGACTTTCATGTCGATATTTTATTATATTTCTTTATTTTTTATTTCTCATTAACGCTTTTATTACTCTTTATTGCGTCTATTAACGATATTCGATAAATTGAAATTGGATTAAAAGTAAAACACAAGAGGAGTATAAAACTCTGATTTGATATGGAAGTTATATTTATGATATAATAATTGTATAATATATATATATATATATATACAAACAATAATTATATATATAATATATATAATTGTTTTATTTTATATTGAATAACGATTCCGCAAAATATTTTGAAAGGATTTTAATAAATATATTTTTCTAAAACAAATTAGTAAAGTAAGATTACGCGAAGATTTTAAATTATAATTTTTAATTGTATGTGATTTTAATTGTATGTGATAATCAGATTTTATTAGAAAACTTTCAAAAGTATTGATAAAATCAACATGTTTGAATATTGAATGTTTATATAATAGATGTAAAATTATATAACTATAAGATGTAAAATTTTTATTATTTCGGGGAGAGAGAGAGAGAGAGAGAGAGAGAGAGAGAGAGAGAGAGAGAGAGAGAGAGTGTGTAGAGTACGTACGTTACGTTAGTTATTTACTTTTACGTTACGTACGTACGACGAACGAACGTAAACGTAACGTAGTACGTAAGT
>NW_012130104.1:805093-806486 GCF_000143395.1 Atta cephalotes | reverse complement strand
TACTAACGTATACTATATATATATATATATATATATATATATATATATATATATAATAATAATAATAATATATAGTAGTAGTAGTATAGTATATATATATATATATATATATAGAGAGAGAGAGAGAGAGAGAGAGAGAGAGAGGGGGGGGGGGAAGGAGAGAGGAAGAGAGGAAGAGAGTTACTTTTAAATTTTAATATTGGATATTAAAGTGAATTGGACCATTTAATTTTTATTATTTATATTTCTTGAAATATGTCGATGTCAAAACTTGCTATCAAAACTGTATTTTGATCGTTTATTCCTGATTAAAAGATGAGACATACAATTGTAACTGCAGTATTACACGAGTAATGTTATAATGTTTATACATAATGCAAGATGAAAATTTAATCTACGACATGAGATTCATACAAACACGAAAAATAAATTAACATTACTGGAAATGCGCTTTTCTCTCCATAAGTTCAGATCCTATTAAACATTAATTGAGCGCGTAATCCGTTTCGGTAAAAAAGCGAGTTACATCGGATGGCTATGTAAATTAGCTCGTATATCTCTACGCTCTCATCGATTTCCGGAAGGATGTACCGATAGAGAATGGTCGGATTTATCGGGATTTAGCGAGACTATAGTATCCGCGGAGATATCCTCCATACGATCGACTTATTGCGGGGAAAGACAGAGCACGAGATTTAACATGCGCTTA
The DNA here is from genome assembly GCF_000143395.1 of Atta cephalotes. Classification (NCBI taxonomy): domain Eukaryota; kingdom Metazoa; phylum Arthropoda; class Insecta; order Hymenoptera; family Formicidae; genus Atta; species Atta cephalotes. The sequence continues at coordinate 805,777 of NW_012130104.1, read as the reverse complement.
TTTACAGTAATGGCGGTCTAATTAACCCGGATTACACACTCTCCTTTCGCAGCGCGTCCCACCGTTTATCAAAATAAGGTGGCAGTAACGTCGGCGAATTCTACTATGTCTTACCTTACGGAATCCCATTTGTAACTCTCCTTCTCGCCCGCCTGTCCCGTAGGAGTTTTATTCGCGCGAGCGTCATTCGCACCGAGATGCAACGACAAATTATCCTGTCGTTCCATGATGGCACTTTCGCCAGAAATCCCTATAGAGTCTACTTCTTAATGCACCGTCGCGAGACTGATGGAAGTAGCAATGACTGCCAAAGACAGAAGCTTCAATTTCTCTGTGATTGTGAACTTCCCTCGCTTGAACAAGTAATCTCACTCGTAAAGTTTCGATTTACTATTAATTGCGAAACTTGTAAGCCGCATTATAAGTAGATCTATTATTTCTTACTGCTCCATATTTTCCAAGGCCTGTCTTAATTTTTGAGACACAAGCAATACAAAGTAAAAAAGATGCATATTACAGTTTTTTAAAATATTCAAAATAATCATTATTAAATAATTTTTTACATACAAACATTGTTCTAATAAATATAATATATATATATACATATATATATATACACACACATATATATATATATATATACATATATTATATATATATATATATACTATTTATTTTAACTTA
>NW_012130104.1:792335-803523 GCF_000143395.1 Atta cephalotes | reverse complement strand
AATTAATTTTATATAACAATATTNTATAATATAATATATATATATACATATATATATATACACACACATATATATATATATATATACATATATTATATATATATATATATACATTATTTTTAACATTTTTTTTAGATGCATCGTCATTATAAGCATGATAAATCTTGCATTATAGCTAGACTAATTTAACTATTAAGTTGTCTATTATTTTATTATTTATTGGTAAAAATAATATATACATTATTCGTTTTATTTAAATAAATTTGTATCTTATGCACGGAAAATAAATTAGTTATATTTAATAGACATTTTTTAAAATTTAGTTACCATTTTCCGCAATGTTTATTTTCCTGACATGTCATGTTCGTCTGTAACATTTTATGTGTGTTTTATAAAACCTGCTTTTATTTACCTTACTCGGAACATATCGTGTAACAAATTTAAAGAACAAACTATAACTTTTTAGCCTGTGCGCTATAAATCATCAAAATTTTCGTTTTTCCGAGATGAATGCTTCAAAAACTTCACAATCAGATAGATACATCTCATGTTGTAGTTTGTTCTTTTTATTTCATTTATTTTGAAAAAGTAAACAATTTGTCTGAGAACAGAGACGCGAGATCTTCACGTTGTAGCTTACGTAGAGAAGTTCTTGACTCGTTTTGCGCAATCGGCAGAAATCTCTTGAAAAAGATGAAATTAAATTTGTCCATGTCTTAAGCTTCTTAACGTAACGGGTAAATTTAAAAGAAATATCTATATACTATATCTATATAAATATTATACTTTATTTCGTGGCTCTCATGAAGATCGCTTGAGAATAAAGATTATCCAGATAATGACGAAATTTATTTTCTCTGCCATTTTCTCTGTAAGTCTCATTAATTTATAAAGATATTGTTAGATTAACATTCTTAATTATATAATAGCTATGAAAACTACACTTAAATTCTAAAGTATTCTGTTTAAAATACAGAATGAATACAAGTGAACTTCCGCCTTATAATGATTGATAGAAGAAAGTTTAAAGTTTTTACCTTACAATTCAGAATCTCATAGTTAACAATCTACAGATTGTACAATCGTCCAACAATTTTTACTTCGGATTCAATCACCCATTGCTATGTTGAGGATTAAACGCAAGTACAATATATAAATCAAAATTCTTTTCTTTGATCATTTTTTCTTGATAATATAAAATACAATTGACGATTAGGCATAAGTATGACATACTACAATTTTTAATATATCTTTTATTTGCGTTACTTACATTTCAATTTATTTCAAAATTTAAAAAATTCTTTAATTTTATCTGAAATTTTAAACAAAAATATTCAAAAATTTTTTTCGAAAATTTAGGAATTTTCAATCTAAGAATTTTTGTATAAGATTTCAGTGAACTTTTTAATTATTGTTTGTTTCACGTAATATATATTATATTTGTGTAAATATAAAAGAGGCTATAAAGTATGTTTTTCAAATTAACATTATAACATACTTACCTTTTCAATTATGGAATTCTCATCTGTTGTACAAAGCAGTGCGGAAATTACTTTTCTCGAAACAAGTTAACTTGCAAGTGACTTGAATGTCTCGCGCGTGATTTGCTATGTAACCATCATCCTTTAACGCAAAAGTTAACTGCGTGCACGCGAAGTTCGAAAAGCTCTTTTGTCGATAAATGCGTTCGCCGTGGTCTGAATGTAACTCGTGCTATTACTTTGCGCTGCGCAAGCACACCATAAATATGCCTGTTACACGATCATTGCGAAGCGTGCGTTTTTTTTTAAGGGGAACTGTCCTTCCGGTGGCTCATAAAACACTCAAGTGCCATTTCGGTTTGTAAGTCTCATTAAACTTCTCGCGAGGTAAATGAGTGATTTGAGTGTCATAAAAAAGTTGCAAGTTTTGTTAGTAAAGTAAGTTTCTGAGGAAAGAGAAATAAGAAAATGGAAAAGAAAATCGCGAAAACGATAGAAAAGAGGTAGTTAAAAAAGAACAGATGGTTGAATAAAGTAGAACAATGTTTTCTCTCTCATATTGTAAAAAAACATAGTTTTGTTTCAGTTAAGTTAGGTTGCAAAGAGAGAATAATGAACAACAGTAACGAATAATTAAAAATTATAATTAGTTAAAAAGATAGCGATACATATAACAATAATAGTGGTTTATGGGGAAGAAAAGGACAAAAAAAAATCTACAGCTTGTCGAATAGGAATAAATAAGTATAAAATGAAAATATTTGATAGAAGTATTTCCTGGCTCTAAAAGAAAAAGGCAAAGAGCGAGAAAAGAAGCGAAGGAAACGAAACTGAAGAAGAAAGGAGAAGAAGTAAAGCGCCGTCAAGATTGTCGCATGGATAAATTTGGTCGATGAAATCCGTGATGAGGGATAGCGCGAGGTAAAGTGATCAAGACATATCGGCGAGACCGATCTAATTTCCGCCGTTGCGGCGAGGCTGTTTCACCGTTTGCAATGTCGGAACGCGATAAATTATCTCGCTCGGCTTCATCCTCGGTTCTTTGACCAGCGACAACAGCGGTCGAGAAGACCGATCCTATGACCCGTAAGACGACGAAGTAACTCCATGACACACTGCGCTAGAGGAGTTGGTCCACCTTTCATCTACTCGCGAACAATGATACATTTGTTTTGAGAGAGCACGTAACCATGGTTACTATTCTTGCACGAGCATGATGATTATCAGATAAGCTGATAAATCCTTTTTGCCGCTCAGAATTCGCTACATCTCGTAGTCAGGATAAGGTGCTTTGGATAGAATAGGTACACAAGCGATCTAGTTAGCGCATCTCCGGGGAAAAATTTTCTAGAATATTTACGGGTTGTGTGCGGGAAATGGCTGTTGGTGTGAGAAGAGAGGTTAATATAATTGAACAACCAAGTGAACGATAACATCGCGGAAATTAAGTCGTGGGTGTTAAGCGCATGCGTGGCATTAACTATTTATATACTCGATGGAGTTGGATAACTCTACGTGTTCATCACAATACCAATTTTAAACTGCAGATAGTTTTCTCGCTCTTGCCTAATTTATAATTCTTAATTTATAGTTCTTATATTATAGATCTTTTAGTTCTCATAATTAATCTTGAGGCGAATTAAAATTAAGGCGAAACATTTAACGCAGAATATTTATTGTGAAGCTACGGACCACAAAATATTTCACGTCATGTACCATTTTCTTAGATTTCCCTATAGAATTTGGATAATGAAGAGGAACCTATACGTTTTTGTTTAAAGTTGAAAATAGAAGAGAGAGAGAGAGAGAGAAAACTTTTTCATTTATTTTACAATGAGGCATACAAAAAAGTAAATTCTTGTAAATGAAATAATAATGAAAAAATATTGCTTCCCCGTAATAAATTGTATGTATTTATGTGAGGGATGACACTCATACTGAAATGTATGACTCGTAGCGTAATCGATGTACGAGACATTTACGCTATATATCTCCTAAATTTTGTACGGCATAGCTTATTCCGGTGAATAGGATGCAATGAGATTTACTGTCATTTGCCGGATATCGTTGACGGGCGACGTGCGATTGCAGCAAATACCTTAATTTCCGAGGGTTATATATACGCAAATCATTACCGAATATTCGGAATTGCATTGTATATTTATGCGAAGTACAACGAAGGTTTAATATTGCGAGCATTATGCTTTTATGAAATACTTAAATTACTTCGTAATTTTGTATGTGTAAAATAATGCTTCGTATAATTTTTAGTACATGATTTTTTTATATCTTATACAATTGCAGTACTTATGATAAAAATTTACATTGAGTACGGATAATTTCAAGAAAGACATTTTGATTTATTTAATTTTTAATCTTAGACATTTATTTAATTCATTTTAGATATTTTTAGAAGAGCTAATTTCTTATAAATAACAATTATTTATTGTAATTTGTTCAAAGTATAAAATAAGTATTAAAATAATGTTCAAGTAAAATGGGGTAGTAAACGTTACCATAATTTATTCATCTTATGTAAATTTCATAATAAATTTAAATTTCATAATAATAAGTTAACTAGGAGCACATTTCTGTGCCATTTTTTTTAAATAAATAAGATTAACGTTTTTGAGATTAAAATTGTAGAGACTTCATTAAATTTTACAAATTCTAATCTATTTTCATATACCAATGCAACCGGATCAAATTGTGTTGTCAGTTTGTCTTGTGGTCATAAAGATAGAGAAGCATCGCATATATCAGAGGAATATATCAGCGTGCTCCGATATGCTTGTTTCTTTCACTATGTGCCGGATTTCGATTGGAAATGCGGTACTTGGATTCGATTTTGAGCGACGCGGACGAAGTGCTCTCGATAACAATGCACTATACGTTGACGGTTCAGTTACAAATTATGGATCCTCAAAGCGCGATGCTGTGCTTGGCGTCTCGCCAGGCCGGCTTCCATCATACCCGCTAAATTTTTTAGATTCTTTTGTTCGTCCGTCGACCTGGCTCACGCAATGACCGCGAAAATCAATATTCTCGAGATAAAGTATGAGCGTGATTCCGCAGTGCCACGTGCCCCGTCATACACGTTCGAAGACAATAAATTCCACAGTAATGCTCACATATAAGAGAAAAAAATTTATTGATATAATTATTGACGAATAAATTGGGGCAGTATAATAATTCATTGCTAATACACAATTCGTAAAAATAAACTCTTAGATTTCATGTTCTTTTAGATTTCATATACATTTTGCTAGAAAACAATCTATTCTATGGAAAAAAATATTCTGGAAAATAATTACAGTTGAATAAATATGAAATTCGATTTTTATATTTTAAAATAATATTTACATTATCTATGCATTTTTAAAATAGTTAAAAGCATGATTATTTTTTGGCTATTGTTTTAATCGTAGAATAAGTAACATTTTCGATTATGTTAACGTTAACGTTATCCGCATAATATTTCATTAATTAAGAGAATGTATTCAATATCTTTTGAAATACGCATTTTATATTATAATAGTATTTTGTATTATTATGTATTTTATATAATTTTGTATTTTATGTTGTAACATTCATAATACTGTAGTATTAATTTTATATTAATATAAAATTAGATATGTGTATGTGACAATATATATTTACATCTGCTTTAAAAAAAAATTTTTTTTCACCTTTCTAAGATGTTTAAATTGAATAATTCTTAATTCTAATTGTTCGAAAAGAAAAATTATTCAAAGTAATTTTGATAACGAAGTTGTAAATCTCTAACTTGAGAAATACTGTTTCACGGAATATTGTGCTCTGACTTGGCAAAACGAAAATTTGTCTCTCCACTCAACTAATTTACGATCTCCATGGTGATATTGCGGCAGGATTGTGCCAAAGATAGGAAATGTTAACCAAAAAGTGGATATTGGAAATAGTAAGTTTCAATCAGTTTTACGTAACATTTTTCATAAAATATCGACATATAAATCTCAAAAATCTCAAATATCAATATCGACATTTTTTTTATTTACGGATTACTTGTTGTCAATATCATATATGATGTCAAAAACTCACATTTATTTTTTCATCTTGTTATTTGATAATTATTATTGTCAAGATACATTTCGTATTAATTAAAATTTTGCGATTAAATTTCAAAAAGTGAAGTTTTAACAATTATTATATTGTTACTCTTTATTACCGAGGAATTAAAATTATCTAAATTTGCTTGTAATGAATTAGGTTGTACTTGAAGCTTGCAAGATTTTAGTTTCATTAATGAGTTTTGGTAAAGAATGCGAGAATGCTGTAAGGAACGCAATTCGAAAAAGATACTCCGAATCTTTTAATCAGCGATTTGACTTCCCAAAGGAATAGAGCATACAGAGAAATTCACGAGAATGATAAAGCGCAGTGGATTCTAAGGAGATTCTCTCTAGAGATCACGTTCGTGGAAGAATGAATCCATTCGATATTGTGGCACTTTGCACATAATACCTGGTAGCGTGGTGTTCAAACTGCATTCAGACGGCAAAATGGCATCGACGAACGAAGAAGGACTGAAAGGCTGTTATTTTTCGATGGACTGAGTGCGCGATTGATAGTTGTAACAACGGCGCGTGATTGTAAAAGCCGAGTTAATTAGAATCCAGTGTTCATGGAAAGAGAAATCCATTTTAATGATAATAAATATCTCATGGATGCTGATTGAAAATAATCGCGGATTCGCGATTTACGAAAATACTATCTTTCTTAACCTTCTGAAGATCAGCGGTTGTTTTTGATCAACTTTTTTATTTTAAGGGCTAGAACTTTTTGTTAATGTTATGGAGTCGAGTCAAAAAAGATGGCGTCGAATCCCTAAAGGGGCCTTCAAACAGGCCTCCTCTACAGGTTAATGGCGAATCTCTTTCGATGAGAGAATGTTTTCTGAGAGAAAAACATGAAATTAATATTCTGGTACACACATCAAGAGAGGAAAAAATTTCATAAGAGTTTCATAAAAAATGAAAGAAGTTTCTGAAAACTTTTTTATTATTGTAGACTACTGTGCAAGTATGCTGTGAAATACATATTGTTTAAGAATCGAATTTAGAATATAAACTTATTAGATAGAAAAATAATTCAATTATTAATTAAATGTGAAATAGCTAAAGAATTACGAAAGATTTTATTCAATTATTCATTGAGAAACGTTAGATATGTAAAAAAAGTTTTGGATTATATTCTGTGCTGTTTTATTAATTATATACTCGATAAATTGTTCATAAGAACCGTATTTATAAAATTTATTTAAATTAAAAAATTTAAATTTGCACTAATTGAATAGAAAAATTTAATTATTAATTATGATTTAATTATTAATTAGAAATCTGTTTAAAGAATTGCGAATTGCAAATTTTGTTTAATTATTCATTGAGAAACGTTATATGTGTGAAAAAATTTCTGGACTATATTTTTTGTTGTTTCGATTACTCAATTAATCCTTTTCATGGTGAGTTTCCACTTACAATATTCCAGTGATGAATAGCGAATAGAAACAGCAATATATGTTAAAACTCGGCAATCGCAAATCATTGGGTAACCACAACTCACAATTCATACGTCGTAACGCTATCAATTAATTATTCATACACGATTCTGTAAAGATAAACCATTCATTATGGCGCCAATAAAATGTTGCATTATAAGAACGTTATCGGAAAATCGAATACTTCTTTCGCATATAATAGTATATGCATGTAGAGTCGTAGGGAGTACTTTGGCCGCAACTTCTGCACATTACACACACACGCGCGCGCGCGCGCGCAAAACTACGCATGCACATTAATAGCAACCGGTATCGAAAAATCGCTCGTTGTAGAGATATATTAGAAATTTTACGAGCACGACTAGAAATGCCGAGCACTTATAGATTGTAATATTTATTGTGGCCTATTATTGCTGCTTTCGCGTACTGGCATACAGTAGTAGTTACGAATTGTATAGGACGAAACACCTTCGACCGAAGTCGACATTTTTCATGCCATTTAACATGGCGTTATTCTGCGGAGAGTTAAATACTTTATCATCTCTGTCTATAATTTTTTTCTTAACTCTTCCTGCTCTCTTCTTTCTTTAGAAGAAAGTGCATATATGCATTGTTTATTGATTCTTATCTTATGTTTTCGTTGCTTCAACAGTGAAATTTAATTCCGCAAAAATTAAAATTTAATTTGATAAATTTGATTGAAACTTTATTGCTCAAAATGTTTAATGACAGAAATTAAATATTATTCTATAAGAATGTATTATATAAGAATTAATTTTTTTATATATATATTTGAATTCGATAATTAATAATTACATACAAATTTAATAATTTATAATTAGAGATCTATTTAATAATTGGAGATTATTTAGCATTTGGTTTATAGTAAGTAATTAGAATAGTTTATTTCTTGTTTAAACTTAGCAATTGGAAAGTTGATTTTCCATTAATTTTTTCACACTTTGTTAAAATTCAACTTACGTTTTATGCGATTCATTTTCATTTAGGTTTCATCATGTCACTTCCGACGGGTTCTCATCGAGGAAGTCGCGTTTCATCGACGCATAATAAATGGAAAGACCGCGTTCTTTAACGCGACAGTAAGTTAAATGCCGAATCGTAAATCGTTTCTCCACTCTGTATAGGAAAAGCGTATCCAGTGCTGTCAAGACGTTCGTTCATAAATCACGCTGTGCGCACTTGCAGGAGCTTCTAAAATCGAGAGAAAAAAAGAGAAATAAAGAAGGAAAAATCGCATCGTTGTGCGTTTGCTGATATCGACCATATATAAAAGATACATTCTATCAATGCATGTATTCGTCTAAAATAATGATGCAACTTTCCAAGCAGTTAGTAGATATGTTCAAAATATCGAAAATCCCACACGTTAGTTGTATAAAAAATATCTTTATCGCGAGTATTTAATAATAAATCAATTCATCTTTGATCTGCTGGATCGTATAATTATTTGAATTCTGATATATTCTTAATAGAAATCTTTTTAAATACTGCGTATGAAGAATGTTTAATTATTGATAGGATGTTATTTATTGATAGGATTTTTTTTTGGGGCAGAAGAGTCCTTAATGTAATAAGGATTTATGTATAATTATAAAAAAACTATATATTTATTGTAGAAAAATAATAATATATAGAATTGTAATGTGAGAGAAAGCTTTTATATCTGTATATAGGACATTTTAGGACCTTTGGGACAAATTTTAGGGGATGATAGATCTCTTCAAAAGAATCAACTCTTTGTTTAGGAACCTGTGTCTTTCGAATGCATTTTTAAGGAGCTATATGTTCGGTCACGTGTGACGTCTGAATACTAATTCTTTGTTTTTTTTCAAAAAGATAAAAAAAGCAAAAATATTGATTGTTATATGTAATGCTGTCGCGCAATCGATTGCGAACTTTACAATTAAATAGTTATATAAAGATATGTAACTCCTTAATCGAAAGACACAGGTTAAGAATGTATTTTACATGTACTTTTCAACAACATAAAGAAATTATAAATTTTTCTATATTGAATTTGAAAGCGACATGAAATTTGGCAACGATTTAAAACAAAAATTATTTCACAAGCAAACATGTTTAAAAACAGTTAAGGTAAAATAAGAAAATTTTCATTTAAACTATTGTATAAGATTGTATTATAAAATATAAATATTGTTTTTAAACTGTGTTTTATATGCATTTTCATATGAAAAGTATAATTTTCCAATTTCAGTTACTTTTTGTAGAGATTATACATTTTTAATAAAAGTTGATTACTATGCGGTGAAATCCATCATTCCTCAAAGTTTGTCCCAGAGTACCTGTATATCTGATACTGTATATCTGAAGACGTAAATGTAGATTCCATATGGAAAATTGATTCTATTCGTTTTTAGATGGCATCATTGTATTTCAATTTTGTCCTTAACTTGAACTATTTGTGTATTGATTAACTTGCAGTTATTCTCTCTAAATTGCCGTGTTCTATTATCGTTATCAATAAACCGCGGAATGGATAAAATTTCATCGTGACGTCGACTCGATAAGATCCGGCTAGTCGTGGCGCCGATCATATTTAATTTTGATAAAGAAGATTTATAAATATAGGATCGCGTACGTTGCCGATTGGTGCCGTTTCGCTGATAGCGACAGCGGCGATGGTGGCAACGCGCGGCGGCGCCGCCGGTTTTTATTTTTCCAGAAATACAAAATCCAATTCTCGATAAGACCGGCTTACGTAGAAATTGTCTCACTCCTCTCTTTTTCATTCTCTTCCAGTCTATTCCTCATATCGCGATCGTAGCAACGCTATATCTCTCGCTAGCCGCGTTCGAGAATGTCATTTTAGAGAGAAGCGGTGGTTTTTCCACGAATACGGGATATTTTGATCAGCATATTTGATTCGTCTCATTTAACGCGGATCGTTTACGCGATTATGAAATGTGAAATTATGTCATTTTTCAAGCTGGACTAAATCTAGTATTTTTGTGAGAATTGAATTTTCGCGAAACGACTGAATTTTTTGTATAATCTTCAATTTCTCTACAAAATTAAAATTATCTTTTTACGATTCTAATGGGATTATAGATTCTATCATATAGATCCATATGATTCTGGAAAAAGGAAAAAAATGGATTTTTACAAAACGTTTAAAAAAAGAGAGATAAATTATAGTGAAATAACGTACTTTGTTTGCGTACATGTATTATAGCTAGCTGGAATTTACGTGAATGGACTTGACTGATATCAATATTGAAATATTTTAATTATTTCGATTACACACTACTGTTGATGAGTGCGCATACAGTCGCAGAAATATTTCGACGATATTACAAAACTTTTCCAGAATGCACTTCATTCCCCGGTGATACAGCATGCATGCAACATTTTAATTAAAATGTTGGACAAACAGATGTTGATATAAATCAAACAGTCCAACGTAGTCGGTAACTGAAGTGAAATATATTCGAATATTTTCCACGTTTGCTTATACACAATAGCCGTGAATATAATAGTTAATAAATAATATGTATAATATATTTTCGTACAGTTAAATCTAAATATTCATAATATGAATTCTAGTTCGGTAGATAACAGTTACAATTGTATTTTTAATTTGAATATGGATTAATTACATAAGCATATATATGTTTATTAGCTGTAGGAATCTATCGTTAAATTTCATTTAATTTATTTTATAAACAGAATGAAATAAAACTATTACTAACTGTTTATTATTTACACAATATACAATTTTCTTGAATGTTTGAAGATAATAAAAATAATTGTATTATTCTCAAACATTTAAGAAAATTATATATTATTGTGTAATAATAAATAGTTTTGTATGTGTATTAATAAATAATAAATAATAAATTAATATTTCTATTTTATTCTGTTTATAAAATGAATTGAATAAAATTTTATAATAGATTCGCATGACTGATAAATATATATGCTTACGCAATTAATGTTCATGTTCATATTAAAGATACAATTATAATTGTTATCTATACCAAACTAGAATTAATTGTATTAAATAATAAATAAAATGTCCCTCACACACACACACACACACACACACACACACACACACACACACACACACACACACACACACACACACACACACACACACACACACACACACACACACACACACACACAC
>NW_012130104.1:787935-791774 GCF_000143395.1 Atta cephalotes | reverse complement strand
TTTGAGCCACATTGATTATTTGTATGTATTTTATACCATTTATTCAAAATGAATATAAAAACGTATACGTTTCGACTTACAATCAAGGTCCTCTTCAGTACAAAGAAATTTATTTAAACTATTAATTACAAAATTACATAATGATAGCGCGGTACGAGTATAAACTATTAATATAAAATATGAAAAAAAAATGTAGTGATATCCGAGTTAATCTTGGTCATCAAATTATTAAATTTACTAAGTTTATTAAAAAAGAAAGAAATTTTTTTGTTTTGAATTGACTAACCAAAAGGAGATAAAAAATATTTTAAATTGTTAACATGAAATTATTCCTAAAAAATATGGTAAAATAAACTTACATGACTGTCAAGATTGAACTGTTTCTATAAGATTTGTTGTACATGTTCCATTAGACTGTTTCATTTACTGTGTAATACAATTATGAATAAAGTAAAAAGTTAATATAAATAATAGTTAAAATTAAAGTTCATTTACATGAAACAAAATTAAGAGTTATTAGACACGACATAACTGTTTGCTAGACGAATGTAAAATGAAAAAAAATTGAGAAAAACAACAGAACATATACTTACAAAGACAATAAGTATAAATAATAAATAATAAATAAGGATAAACGATATAGATTGGAAGCATTACGTCTCTGAAAATAGATCTATATATAATTTTATAGGATTGAGAGAAAGTGTTGTCGTTTTGTAGATTCAGGCCTAGTTTTTTTAATATGTATCATCTCTGATAACAATCTTTTATGTAAAATTTGCTCTTTGTCTAAAATATATATGTTATCTCAATCAAATTCATGAAATAAGTCCATACGATGTTGTGTGATAACCGAATGTTGAATCGTGTTTCTGTTAATATGAATAATTCCTATGTTCACTTATGTGTGTTTTAAGGCATCTACTTGTTTGTCCAATACACATACGACGCATCACAGTCCTTACAGTCAATCTTATATACTACATTAGATTGAGAAGATTGAGATAGCACATCTTTCTGGACTTTGATAAATTTATTGAGTTTATAATCATAAATGGTATAAAATACACATAAATAACCAATGTTGGCTCAAATTGGCATTTTATTTATTATTTTTTAGATTTTTCTTTAGATTTTTCTTATTGATTATTTTGTTTTTAATCGTATTAATTATAAAAATAAGAAATGTATCGATTGTATTTTATTGGCGATTGTATAAATCTATTATTAGATGCTTTCTATCATACGGTATTGCTCATAATAATGTTTGCAGGATCTCATGACGAAGAACAAGCAGCGATATAAATTGCGTTTGCTGGCTTGTGGCATTGTCCTTATAATCGTGCTGGCTTTGGTGATCGCGGCGGCGATCCTTCTGACCGGCAGTCCGGATTCCACTGCGTCCAGAACGAACGGTGCATCCGGCATTTCCTTGGAGGAATGGCTCTCGGGTTCGTTATCCCCCAAGAGCTTCAACGGCACGTGGATCAGCGGTAAGCACACTGCGCCTCTGTTCGTCCGCATGACGTAAATCCTTCTTGGTTCCGCATGCTTTTCGAGAAGAAATCGCTAAAGAGAAGAAAATGAGACTAAAGCTCTGTCAATTTTATTTCCTGCGAATCTGACTTTCGAAATGAGATTTCCTTTTCTGTGACACCCATAAAGTATAATTAAATTATTATCCAAACGGATTTAAAAGGCAAATAATGTGTGGTTTAATATTATATACATTAGACATGGCGGATATGAAGAAGAAACTTATTTAACGGATGCTCTTGAAAATGAAACGATACATTTTCTACGAAATGAAGGGAGAGAGAGAGTAAGCGAGAGGAAGAGAAAGAGAGAGAGAGAAAGAGAGAGAAGGAAGGAGGGAGGAGAGAGGGGGGGGAGGGAGAGAGAATTTATATTAAATGTGCACATTAAATGCCAAAGTTGCGAAATAAAATTGTAACGAGAGTCATGAATTGTTTTTTTATATCTACAAAAACGATATGCATTAATATTTACGGATTATTCCGAAGTACATGCAACATTTTTAACATCATCTGACGATTTTAGCGTTGGTAATAATAAAAAAATATTTCTCTTCTGATTAATTCTCTCTTATACTTGATGATCGGAGAAAAAAGATTTACGAAGAGTTTGATTTTGTATTATTTAATTGCATGTTCGTATGGACTCTAAATTTGTGTAAAATTTAAACACGGCTTGCTTGATTTCTAATTAATGGATAATAAAGCTTCATGGCGTAAAAACACTGTTTAATGAGATTCGAACGACATTAAAACTCGTTTGTTGATACATTAATATCACTCATTATTCACGTTCATGTCGCGAAAATCCGAGCGCAAATCTTTCTCTGAGCACCGCCTCGGTCGAACGTTTTTTTGTGCGCGTCGGTTTCGACATGCGTGTAATTTTCCGGTTTTGCCACGCGATAAAATTATCATATATCATAAATCTCGCGTGAGACAAAAGTCGCTCGGGTCTTTCCACGGCAGCGGAACGTCAAATTATATCATGTCAAATTATATCACGAACGTATGTTGGCTCGTCGCGGATTTTCTCTTCTCCCCGCACTCCCATCACATGCATCCCCGTTCGGCGAGTTGTATTATGTAACATCAAAAGATAATAAATGATTCATGCGACGCGTGGACCCATAAAAGCGGATACAACTATGCCGACGAATATTTATATCGCCTCTTTTTCGCGCGCGTGAATGACGCGGGATCACTGAGGCATGAAGTTCAAACTAATTTTATATTTGAGGCTGCATTGGCCATTCTACTTCATTCGTGGATCCATTTGTCTTTGTTACGGCACGACCGTCGCTGTCGGCCTATAAATCCTTTCGTCAGGTTGGGAACAAAAGACGAGTTTTAATGGATTTACGCGCGCGGCCAGTATCTTCCCACTATCGCTTAATTCTTTTTGCTCGAAAACGTCACGGATCCCGCGGGCTCTACGTTAACAGCCCTCTCTTCGCAGACGCATGGAGTAATTCCAGCGTGAAAATCCGGTGAGGATTTTCCAGCCTCGGAGATCGAAATTAAACGCCCGAAAATTGTCGTGCACATGCGTTTTTACTTGATCTCACACTGATGCCAAAAACAAATCGTGAATATTAGGTCATCCATTAAAGAATATCCATTCTTGAGTTTTTAAATTATTTAGAGCGTTGTTGTTCATTAAATATTTTATATAAAATACTACTGGTATGCTTCATTTTTCTAAATGTATTAGGTTTTTGTGGATTTCGGAATCTCGATAGATTCGCTTAGAATTCATAAAGTTCAATTTATCAAATCAATTATAGCGAATTCGGACAGATCGCACTAGTGCGCACTGAGTGCGAACTTTTTCAGTGCCACGTATTCGGCTTGTTGTGCACACTGTCTCATTGTCAGTAGGTTAAGAGTATCGTATTCGGTAAATAATAACTAACCTTTATAAATATAATGCTGAATTTATATTCGGACCAATCGAATGAATTGAACGAATTCAAAAAATGTTGCACTGACGATTCTAACAGTGCAATTTGACATAGCACTAAAGTAGTTCTGCACTTTCACTATGTCCAGCACTAGAACGGAGTAATTATGCATGTGTGTCGAATTCATCATTAGATTTAGTTGCAATCTATGTAGACATATGTATTTCTACACATATATCTCGCTTAAACATCTAATATTATTGGTAAATTTTTATCTGCCTTAAGTATTTTCTCGTAAAACACTTCTTTCATGATAAAAGATTTATTCTTTCGATTAAAGTAATGTTTCTAAAAATAATTCTAATATATATATATATATATATATATATATATATATATA
>NW_012130104.1:781045-786720 GCF_000143395.1 Atta cephalotes | reverse complement strand
AATTGCACTTTGTCACTGTCATCGAGAGAGAGAGAGAGAGAGAGAGAGAGGGAGTTCGCGGTAAGAATTGCTGACACTGCAGCATTGCGAATTGTCTGTTTTGATGTCGCGATGCGGTTACTGCGGCATGTGCCGTTCAAAGTGGCAATGTGCTGAATACAAGAGGAAGAACATATCGGGAAACATATCAAATCTATTCATTCTATCTTCAGAATCCTTTTTTGAAAATTATTGAACTTATACACATATATATAATAGCAATAATAACAGATGGCAAAATTATATTTCAGGTTAAATTACATTATACTATTAAAAATTATAAGAAAAAAATGATCCCTTTTCCAGTTAAAAAAATGCACGTGTATATTGAAAAAAATTTACTACCATAAATTTTAATAAATATTTTATTTATTTAGAGTAAATAAATATTTTCTTAATAAAACATGATACCTAACTAAAATTAAAAATTCTTGTATCAAATATACAGAATGAATAAAAAGTCCTGGATCGGTGAAATATCTCGAAAACTAAGCATTTCTGAAAGAAATGTTTCTTAAAAGTTGTAGGGTTTTAAACGATCTATTCACTGGTAAGCTTATCAAAGATCAAGATCATGTCGATTTTTTTTAAACAGCACACTCAATTTTTAATTCCAGAATCTAATAGTTATTGGTGTCAAGAGCTTTTCAAAATACTATAATAAAGTTATTTTTCATTAAGTACTTTCTGAGTTGTAAGACTTGAAAGTTACAATATCACTAGCATTAACATTATGCAAGGTTCCGACCGATAGCTAAAATCTTTTGAATAGAATTGTTTAGGATCATCCTAGATAACATTTATTAAGATCAGAATTATTGAAGATTGTTTTTTTATTTGATTTTATTTTCATTTTTGCATTAAAAATTCATTTTTATTTAAAAATGACAATAAGAGAAACAATCTCCAACGAAAAAAAACTTCACTGCTGCAGCTGAAAACTTCACTGATTCAGCAAATCTACAGTCATAATATACAGACAATCAATTTTTTATGTTAAAATAGCAAAGTTGACAGCTGAATAACATTAGCGATTTGTTAAAATCTTAGCTGTCGATGTTGAATTCGCATAGTAAATTATAGGTTTGCTGTACCACTCAATTAATTTTTTTTTCCGTGAATAATCTCGATATTAATGAATGTTATCCAGAGCATGATCCTGAACAATATTTAAGAGGTTTTAATCATCGATCGGACACTAATGCTAATGCCGGCAGTATTGTAACTTTCAAACTTTATAACTCGAAAAGTACTTTATGAAAAATAACTTTATTACAGTGGTTTGAAAAGCACTTGACATCGTTATAATTAGATTCTGAGATTAAAAATGGGGTGTCATTAATTTAAGAAAATCGATGTGATTTGATCTTGGCGACGCCACCCAAGATCAAATTGACCAGATCAGTGAATATGGTAGATCATTTAAACCCTACAACTTTTGTAGAAAACATTTCTTTCGGAATTTTTAGCTTTCGAGATATTTCACCAATCCGGGACTTTTTATTTACATATTTTCAAATATGGAGACAAGATGGCAGTTTATTTACAGAAGTTTGTACAATGTGTAAAAAAGGTAACATATACAAGCGAATAATCGGTCTGGTTAAAAGAAATAGAAAAGGCTGTGACAATATGTCTGTTTGCGGTACTTGCACTTTTGCAGTGTCTTCGCTTTCTTTCTCTTCAACGCCCAAATATGTATATATTTATCTCATTTTAAATGCAAAAATTTTTGAACATTTTAAGTAATGCGGACAGACCTATGATTACATTAATGCTTTTGAATAGATTTGTTTATTGTTAGTAACAAAAAGATAAAGTTGACAGTATTGAATATTACTAGTGTTGCATTTGGTATCTCTCACCAATAAATCAGTTGATGTTCTGAAAATACATTCTTATAAGTACACTCTATTCTATAATTAATAGAATATTGTTACTATGATAATAGTAATAATATATATTATTACTATATTAGTATTTATCAATAATATTGATAATAAGAAATAAAAAAATAGACAATAAATAATTTTTATAATAAAAGATAAACAATTTTTACATTTATATTTCGAATTTCGAGAGTTTCAAGATTTTAAAGTTTTGAATTTGAGTATCGAAGAATATGAAAATTAGATTTTAAAATTAGATTTTGATTAGTCTTTAACAAACATTTAGCTATATAGAAACAGATTTGAAAATAATTTTGTTAGGCCATCAAAATAATGTGTGTGTAATCAAAATAATGTGTTCAAACTGAAAACTTTTTCAATAATCGAAATAATGGCTGTAGGAATATTTATTTTATTTGAAAATTTTTTACAATATTGTTATAAGATTGGAAATAAGACCGTTTATGTTATACATTAGATGATACATTATTTTAAGTATTTTTAGTAGTGGCGCTTCGTATTTAAAAAAAAATTGTTCATTATGTTTAAGCGTCCTGTATAATTATTTTGATGGCTCAACAAAATTATTTTCAGATTGTATTTAGCTAAATTTTTAAATACTTTAGTAAATTCTTTCTGTGTAAGTACAGAAAGTGTAAATGACAGTGCAAGTTAGTAACAATAGATCTGCTGTTGTATCTAAATGGAGATCAGTGTTCCACCGCACTCTCAGCGATTCTCATAATGATGATATACTTCCGCGCATTTGTAGTGATTACGGCGAACAGCGAAATATATTTCCACTGATACTCGAAATGCATCGTGTCGCGTCGATCAGTATAATTACTGCACCAGCAAGCCACGCGTGGAAGTAATGCACGATTGCGGCGCGGCGGTTTTCCCTACACAATCCACTTCTTCTCTTGTAGTTTGCGGCGATGGGGCGCCTCTTAAAAATTAACGAGGTCGAGTTCATTCGGACCAAGAAATCAGAGAAACGCACGTACAGTAAAGTGTATTAATGATGCTTGTCGAGAATTCCCTTGCTATCTCGAATTCTGTATTTTTTTTCTTTGTCGCGTTATTTCCCATTTCTTTTTCTTAACGTTAGTTTTTCTTAACTTTAGTTTTTTAAAAATTTTCTTTTATTGTTAGAACTAAATCTGTGTGACGATTAATTCAATATATATAACAAATGTGTGAATAACAACTTGATATTGCGACAATTTGACGGGTTGCAGTTTTTTTGTGCCACTGGAACATTTTATAGTTTATCTGTCGAGCTATTCTGCATATATGTATGAACTTCTGCACAATTTTATTGAAATTTAAATTTTTGGGATCGAGAGAGTATTTCCTGACGGTGAACGTAATATAAAACTGTTATTTTTCACAATATTTGGAACAAAATGTTCGTCGCGTTTATATTATCTTGCCGTACAAAAGCGAAATTGATAAAAATTTATACTAACGTCAAAGTGCAGATTCATGTTACAGTGACATATAATAAAATATGATAGATGTGTGTGTTTTTCGACAAAGACAAAACGCTTTGTATCATTCGTATTCATATTTAAAGTAAAGTAATTGACTGAAATACGTACGAATACTATAGTTTTTCACGTTTTTTTATATTATGATATGAGGAAAAATAATAGAAACGTAGAAAATAGAATTGGAAGCGCTACTTTTTAAATAATGGAAGAATCACCCTTATTATTTTTTTGTTTAGAGTCAACCGGTGATGAAAAAACGTCAAGTTGGAATTCAACAATTTAACGTGCTAGTTTCTTAATTGTTATTATCAGTATTTAATTCTTGTGTTACGTCTGGTGAACTCCACGATTTCTTCGTC
Source organism: Atta cephalotes (assembly GCF_000143395.1). Taxonomy (NCBI): domain Eukaryota; kingdom Metazoa; phylum Arthropoda; class Insecta; order Hymenoptera; family Formicidae; genus Atta; species Atta cephalotes. Next base: position 782,937 of record NW_012130104.1, on the reverse strand, counting down.
TCGCGTTCAATAAATTAAGAGACAAACAAATAACTGATGACACGAATCCAAGAGAAGTTTTTAGCCGAAAAACTATGTTTATTTAGAATTGAGCGATAAAGAAAATTTTTATAACATTAATGCATTGGATATCAAGTCTTAAATCTTCTTTCGAGCGTTCTGAAAATCGTCAAATAAACTTTAGCAAACCGTACTAAGCCGGATCGCAAAACGATCTCCGCGATAATAAAGGTGACAGCGCGGACACGATACTCGAAAGAAGACGAAATATTTAATCTCATACTAATATCACGCCAGTGGTCCTATAGGTTTAAGACGCATAGGGTCATAAAATTTAATAATATCTTTCGATATTGAGAAAAATCAATACAAACTCACGATTAATTAAATCCAGGGATAAAACGTAAATGGTTTTTCCCAGTTGTAACAAGAAAAGAACCGGTAATTCACATTCCCCCCCCCCCCCCGAAAACCATCAATAAGAATAGAAGAAAATCAGAACTTACAGCGCAGGCGGAGCCAACTTTCCAATAACTAATTAAAATTGTTATCATATCAAATGGTAGGAAAAACGAACTTGATTCATCAACTTCTCAATCAGATACACCCTATTAAAAAACCACCTTTAAAAAATTGCCTATATACATCGCAACATCATGAGACACGAAGTAGAGAGAAAAAATCAATTCTGTATAGCTATACAGCTCTGTGTAGTTATACTTTTCAAAGTTGTAACATCAGCAAATTCTGAAGCGATCGTTCCACCGATGCCAAAGGCTTTTTGCTCCAAGCGACCAGAGACATTACAAATCGTTGAGACCTTCAAGCATCAGAGAATCTCGAAAGAACATTTCCAGTAAGCCCCTCCTTTCAATTAATCACTTCGGGAACCTAACTAGATTACTCTTTAGAAAAAAAATCTTAACCAATTCTCCTTTCAGCCTCTGCACTCTTAATTTTTCGCTTTCACAACTCATCTTTATCCTTCCACAGTCATCGATTTCTTCGATAAATTCTGTATCCTTTAGTCTGCCTAATCCACGAACTTCACTCTCTCATTATCGCCTTCTTTTTTTACGCAGAGCCTGACAATAAAAGATTTTTGTATTTAAAAATCGTAGTAAGTAATCGGCCACGTACACGTCTTTCCCGCGCGGCTAAACGAACTCAATGCAGGAAGTTCGTCAACTTCTAGACGAGACTTGTCAAGCATACCTCAGTAACTTAAATAGTAATAATAATGATAGCAATAATATTTACTAATGATTTAGATAACGGTAGTATTAATAATGATACTAATCGAGCTAATAATAATATAGTAATAATAATAATAATAATAATAACAATGATATTCATTCAGTCTGGAACTCTTTCCCTTGGTCTCCTTGTCCTGCAGAATCAATTTCGCCACAGTTAACACAAAGAATATTTCCAGACACTTCCCCTTCTTCTCGTCCCTCTACTCCCGCTGATTGAACGTCAAGCGTGGAGTTCTTAAATGAGTTCCCTTTCTCCATCCTCGTTTCTTTCATCACGGTAATCACCAATCATTAACTTCTCTCTTTTCTCAGTTTCAAATTACTATCGAATCCCTTCTTCCAAACATTTTTACCATAGAATCACCATCTTGAAAATGCAGATGCCAATTATGTTATAACTGGACAATCACCAGAGGCCTTTATACCTGTTTTCCTTCTCGACTTTCCTTATCCTTTCTTAATCTCAATAGCCTTTTTCTTAAATTTGTTTCCCTTCTCCTCATGTTCAATTAACGAAATTAGATAAATACAATTTAGTCCTACACATACACACACACACACACACACACACACACACACACACACACGCGCGCGCGTACGCACGTACGACACGACACACACACACACACACAC
>NW_012130104.1:760114-779423 GCF_000143395.1 Atta cephalotes | reverse complement strand
TATTAGGTGTAGTAAAAAGAAATCCATTATTTTTCCATTCAATTTCAAATAATGGATTTCTTTTTACTACACCTAATATTAGCAGATGTTTAATCTCTCTGAAACCGCCAAAATCAGCTGTCATTATGAACCATTCACAACAGTTGGAGCCATCTTTAGGGAAACGGACCGAACTTGTAATTTGTACTCCCAGAAATGTAAGATCCTAGTATGTTATAAAATTAAACAATTTAATAGCTAATAAACTAATTGAATTTTTCTAGTAATAAATATATAATGTATATGTGCTTTGTTAAAATGATTTGCTCGTAATTTCTTTTATTATTCCCTCGTATAAATATCCTGCAGGTTTGCACATGAAGGTTCGACTCCTCCTTCCCGCGGATACGTGCGAGACAAAGCGTCTGCTTTAACGTCCTTTCACATTTCATCCTTCCCTCTTTTTCTAAACCTATTTCTGGAGTTTGGACGTAACATGAAGAATTATTTTAAAGGCTTCTATTATTAATAGGAAAATATTAGTAATCAAAATTAATTCTTGTTTACGTATAAAAATAAATTTTCTAAACCTCCTTTAGACGGCCTAAGGGATGGTTGTGACAATGACGATATTGAGATAAATCAAATCTATTTGTATAAGGAATGAATAAAAAAAAACATTAATAATAATTACAAAATGCAAACAATATTCATTTTTATTATGAAAATGTATTCGATCAACGAAAATGAACATACCTTTTTAACATTTAACATATCTTTTTGTTCTTTATATATAGGTAAGCAAAAGATATATGAATATTTCTTGTTACAAATAAAACTTTCTATCCGTTCGGAATATAATTTCGCGGCATGATCTGTGAAATAAACAAATATTTACTAACAAACCTTATAATACATCACAAAAAATATTTAAGTAAAACAACATTGAGAAACAAGGAAAAATAACAAGAACATATGTTTAATGTTTGTTTTATTTATAAAATCTTATTTTCTTATTTATATAATCTCAAACAAGTCATTGACATGAAATTAATATTTATTTGATAATAAAAATTATTATAATAAAACAGAATTATGCATGAATATTATTATAATATATAATAGTGCTAATTATCCAAAGCATGATATTTAAATTGTTAAACAACTAGTTAAACAAAGTAACAGGCTCTACCGAAATACATCAAAGAAAATTAATGCCTATAAGAGCCAAGATAAACACATGTAATAAATTTATTCGAGTAATACAATAGACGTTTTAATCCTGTATTGCAGATTTTTTCAATATTAACAAAACTTTAAATATTGTAAAAAATTACAGTAATGAATAATTTTATTAACAATTACATGGACTTAATATTAAAAATGACACGGAATCTCTTGACTCTTTATATTCTAATTTATTTACAAGGAATTAATGCTTCGTTCTCTCTCTCTCTATTATTTGTTGTCAATGTTTATATATATATAATAGTTTAACTTTTGATCATGTCTTTTACATGAGCTCGTATGATTGAACAGCGTTGACTAAGAAACTCGTTTAAATGACTATAATTATATAAGTCAACAACCAATTTGTAATTTATTATTCATTGATTCTCTAAGTTTTTGAATTTTTCTTAGTTAATTTAAGAAATTAGATGAAAACGTTAGAACAACGATAGTTGTACAACAATAATTTCACATCGCTTCATGTTCCATATTTTTGTTCTTTCAAACATGCGTTCTATAATATATGACTGTAATTTTTTGTACTTAAAGTTTTGTTCATAGAGGAGATTGGGAACAAAAATAATAAGGGGACAATAATAACATTCATTAATATTTCTTAAACTATAATAGATATGTATATGCGGCCGCATGGTAAAATTCTGTAGATAGATTGGCATCGTTCGTTACATGTTGGTTCTCGCAGAATGTGTACGAGTGCAGGAGCAGAAATTACTTGTTTCATGTAATCAAGTAAGTTTTATTGCGTGCACAAAATCTAAAATTTTTTTTTCTTTATAACAAAGATATAATGTATTATATATTTTAATATGTTTTTTAATGATTATTTGCGTTGATGATTTGCACATTTGAATTCATTTTAGGTTTTTATATAAAAAATTTATGAGGGGGTACTCACTCTTGAATTTTGGTGTACAATTTGTCAGAAGTCCGATGAAGTGCGGTGAAGTCCGACGAAATCCGAGGAATTCTTCCAAGTCCGATGAATTCATGAATTCCGACGAAGTTCGATGAATTTCAATGAATTCCGGTGAAGTCCAATGAATTCTAGTGAAGTCAAATAAATTTCGGTAAAGTACGATGAATTCCGATGAAATCTGATGAATTTCGAAGTTAGATGGAGTTCAGCAAAGTTTGATGAATTCTGATGGAGTCCGATGAATTTCGGTGAATTCCGATGAATTCCGAAGAAGTCTGATGAATTCTGATGAAGTCGATGAATTCTGATGAAGTCAGATGAATTCATAAATTCCGATGAAGTTCAATGAATTTCGGTAAAGTCCGATAAAATCTTAAACTCCGAAATGTAGATATATATTTTTTGATTTGGTTATCTTCTCGAAAATTTACTTATAATTAAAAATTAAATTAAATATTATTTAAAAATTATAAAATACCATTAGGGGACAATAGTAATATCGCCTGGGGTCAATTGTAACGTTACAATTGTCCCCGAATTTACTTGATTTTGGAAACTTTGGATAAAAACTTAGAAAAACCTTACAGTTTACAAAAAAATAGTTTTCAACTTGTAATTTGTCTAAAGTAAATTTATTTAATGACTCTGTATTGATATCGTTGGACGTTGTCGCACTTTTTATAACATATCTGTAGATTTAGTAATTAAAAGTATTGAGCGTTGTTGACATTTTCTTCATAATAAAATTGATTTACTCAAGGAAGAATTTTTCAAAGTAATCAGTTTGGTACTTAACTTCACATATTTCAGTTTCAACGACAAGTTTGACAAAGTTTTTTGGTGTTTTAATAGGATCTCCACTATTCCCATCTCAGCTGATTTAATCATGCAAGATTTAGAAACTTTTGTACTTGAAAAACTATCTCTCTTTTTCGAACTTTATTATAATATATGTCGATATTGTACTTTCAACTCACAAGAATATAACATTGATACGATTTAAATAATTTTAATTGTTTATACCCTAGATTAAAATTTACAGTAAAGCGGAGTGGTAATAGTTCAAATTTTCTTGATGTAACGCTGATAAAAAAAGATAACACTTTGTTATATTGTATAATTATAATAGTATCATAAATCAACATTTTCGGCACGAATTTTTTAAATTATTTCTCATGTCATCCAATGTGTCAAAAAGTGGAACATAGATTGAAATTAATCACGAATTTGATTGGAACAATATCAAGATTTTAGATGAAGAAAAGACTTACAATAAGTGATTAATCTCAGAATCTATTTATATAAAGAAACAAAAAAAAGTTAAATTTATAAGAGGTTTATACTGAAATATTGGACTACAGGGTGTCCCGTTAGTTCTGGCCAATCGCTTTTGTGTAGATAGAGCGGACTAAACTGTGAGTCAAAAAGTTCTCTATCATTTTGCAATTTTCGCAATAGTTAACAAGATATTAATTGCTAAAAATTGTCAAAAAATGATCTTCAATCATTTTTTACCCAAATACTATCAACTTGACAGAAGTACTGCATTTTCTTATTCTTATTAAATGAGAAAATACAGTATTAAAAAATTCTAAAAAAATTTTGAAAAAATTTTCAGAACTTTATGAAAAAAAAAAAACAATTTTTGCCTCTTGCTGTTTTTTTGTTGACAGTATTTGAGTAAAAAATTATTGAAAATCAATATTCAACAATTTTTAGTAATTAATATCAATTTTTAGTAATTAATATCTTAACCTTTGCGAAAATTGTAAAATGGTAGAGGAAAAAAAGATAACACTTCGTTATATTGTATAATTAGTATCATAAATCAACATTTTCGACACAAATTTTTTAAATTATTTCTCATGCCATCCAATGTGTCAAAAAGTGGGAATATTTTTGTGGTCTAACGGACAGATTTTTATTATTATTAAATTCTAGCTTCCACGAAAAAACTTTCAATTAATAATAGACATTTCATTGAACGGATATTCCTTATTGTAATTTTTAATAATATCAAAAAAAGACTTTATGTAAAATTTAAACAACTTAATAAAAATGAAAGTAGTACAAATAGAAACTGATTTGCAGCTAAACTTTTACCTATCTTTTTTCGACTCAGTTTAGTCCGTTCTGTTTACACAAAAGCGATTGGCCAAAATTTATACCCTGTATATATACATACTATAAGTTATTTTAAGAAGATTGATTTTTTCCAGTTTTTAGTTATTGTGTATACTTAGTTATTGTAATTTATTTACATTCCGTTCGTTTTATTTATTATATTATTTTCCTCAATTAGTAACGATAATTTCGTTTTGACATACTCTTAAAATGTCTTACGCACGTTCTAAAAGTGCTCGCAAAGATTTGTACATTTCGGCCGATTGCGGCGAGCGACTTCCACTACCGCTCGAGGCTTGGTGGCCGAGCCGCCGAGCACCACGTAACGCTCTGGCTTAGGAGCGTCTCTGCTCAAACGTGAGTAGGTCGTACTTTACGTTATTAAAGAATATTTTTCTTGCAAAATCATTTTTATTTTCTTTAAAAAATTAAATACTAAATTTTCTAAAACATTTTGTCACAATAATTCTTCCTTACCAGAAACTATTCAATAATTGTTATAAATTTACATCGAGAAGTTTCTTTAATAACTAACACATTTTATTATAATAATTCTTGCCTATCAGAAATCATTCAATAATTGTTATAAATTTATATCAAGAAGTTTTTATAACAGACTTGCGAAGATTGAAGTCAGGAAATACGTGAATTTGGAAATTCGTGTTTTCATATGAAGTCTTTAAAATCTCAAGTAACAAGGATTCTATATCGCAATAAATATTTTCTTCTATAAGCGAATATAATTTTATCATTTTAAATTCTTGACTAACGATTAATTGTTACATTCTCTTTAGTGTATGTAACACCGTCTTTATGTAATTGTTTAACATTCTTTTATAACATACGAAAGATTAAAGAGAATGTTAACAATTAATCGTTAGTCAAGAATTAAAAATGATAAAATTATATAAGCTTATAGAAAAAAATAATTATAGAATCTTTGTTACTTTGTAAGACGTCGTATGAAAAACATGAAATTTCTAGATTCATGTATTTCCTGATTTCAATCTTCGCAAGTCTGTTATAGAAACTTCTCGATGTAAATTTCTAACAATTATTGAATAGTTTCTGGTAGGTAAGAATTATTATAACAAAATGTTTTAGAAAATTTAGTATTTGATTTTTTTAAGAAATTAAAAATTATTTTGTAAGAAAAATATTCTTTAATAATATAAGGTATGACAGAGCGGCTTGGTCGCCAAGCTTTGAGTGGGGGTCGCTCGTCAGAATCGGCCCGAAATGTGCAAATCTTTGCGAGCACTATCAATTATTTGTCTATTGTCAGATAATATCAATATGTATTGTAAGTTTATTCAGTTCTTTAATGACTTTTTTATTAGTAATCTAAATTTTTTATTATATTTTTTATCGTATATTGCAGATAATTTAATTGTTTGAGTATTCAGTTAAATGTATGATAGATAACTTATATTTTAACTTATATTTTAACTATTGACGAAATATTAAGCGATTGTTACATGTTTTAATTACACGATTGAATTTTTCAAATCAAACATTTATAATTACATTTCGAACCTTATTATTGAAGATGATTCAATAATAAGGTTCGAAATGTAATTATATTTCATTTTTGAATATATGGTTACCAACAACCTATGCTGGCTCACATTGGTTTTCTATTTTCCTACGTTTTACTTGATTTTATTTTAGTATTATTTTGTACAATGTTATTTGTATTTTTCTTCATAGAATGCTGTTAACAAGAAAACGTAAGACAGATAAGAGAAAAATTATATAAATGAAGTGTCTTTATAAAATAGTCATTTCAACATCAAAGAAGTAATAAAGGATTAATTATCTAGTTGTGCAGCTGCAAAAAAAAATATGGCTTATGTAATTGTATTATATACCTCTGGCAAATATGGTATAATTATTCCCCTCTACTGTTACAATTGTCCATAGGGTTGGGACGGTTTTAACAAAAATTTCTCTTTCTTTAAACAAATCTTTAAACAAACATAACCTTTTTTTACTTACATAAAAAAAATTAAACCAAAGAAAATTTTGTAGCTAATAAATAAATTCCACATCTAAAGATACATATTTTTAAAATGTAAATATATTTTAACTGTTATAATATTTCAAAGTCCAAATGTTTTGTCTCTCCTATTAAAAAGGATCAATTATCCGCAATACAAGATCAAAACATCTATTACATTATTCGAATAAATTTCTTACACGTGTTCATCTTGTATTTGACTCTTATTGGCATTAATTTTCTTTGATTTATTTGAATTATGCTTATACGTAAAATTATTAATGAACGCACAATCGTCAGTATTTCAACGTATCACATTCATGATAACGGGTAAGCCATCGCGCGCTAAGCATCATAGTTTCCTTGATTCTTATCGTCACAATTACTCCATTGAATTGGCACTAAGGTAATTGTGATGTTAAAAAATTGTATGCACTATTAATATGTGTTATAATATGTGCTATAATCTTGACGAAACATTAATTTAGATTATTTAGAATCATAATAATCTTAAAGTAATGAATATAATATTTAAAATGGCATCATCCAGAAAAAAATTGATTTTGAATAGATATCTGCAATCATTGATAACCTAACTTTTTAATAACGTTTTGATAATTTTTTAATAACGGATTTGATTAATTATTATAAAATTTTTGTATTTAGAAAAACTTGTATAAATTTAAAGTCAAATCATCATTGAATATGAAATAATGTAATATAAACATAAAGTCTTTTTTCGAATTTTAAAACATAAAACAGCATCGTCGCAATTACCTCGCCATCACAATTACTCCGATTGATTCTATATTTAATAGTTTTGTAAAAAATCCTATTTTTAATTCCAAAAATATCTATATATTTTATTATTAGCATACTTATTAGAAAAATATTAATTCTAAATTGGGGAAAACCATTTGGATATTCTCTCTAGTGAAAAATATTTAAATCAGAATCGAAAATCAGAATTTAAAAAAATAGCGCGCGTTTTTAGACGTGCGGTCTTAGATGTCGGTTGGCAGTTTGTGGACGGAAGAGAACGAGAAAGACATATTCTATGGTGATAATCATGGTGGTTGATGAGAGTTTCACGCTACACAGAACCGCAGCTCACCATGTACTTCATATCAAATTGAGGTAACTCAGGGAGTGCGGTTACCAAGAATTCACCTATAAACTTCCTCGATTTTGAGCTAGTGATGATTTAACCTTGAAATCGGTGTTCCTTTTTTCAGACCATATATATATATTTCTTACTAAAGACCAACATTTTTGCGAATCTATTGAGCATGCGAAAATGCGCCACTTTATGAAAAATAATCAAAAAATGCTTGTAATTTTAGCTTATTTGTTTACATTAAGTGCTATAAAACAAATGTATTATGAGATTCTTTTGGAAGAAAAGGAAGTTATTTTAACGTGTAGCAAATTTGAATTCAGAATCCTTTGATATTTAATAACAATATATATATAGGAAAAATCCGGGCAAGGCGAATGCCCTGGGCAAAGCGAATATTTTTTATTTTCACTTATCTATCTGAGATAGTGCTATGAGTTTCTAACTGTTGAAGGAAATGACCGACCGACGATCCCATCAAAGTGTGAAACAACATATGATTGTGTTTGATAGAGAAATAAACAAAATTGTGTTTTCTTGCGATTTTCGCTAAAATTATTGCTAATAATTATTGCTAATAATTAAGCTACGTAGCTTAATTATTAGCAGTAATTATTTCTTAATCAATATAAATGATTTTTATAAGAATTCTCTGCCTTTATATGTATTCAAAGTTAAAATTTTTCACTTGTTTAAATTTATTCTAAACTTTCCAAATTAATGTCAAATAAGTTTTTTGGGAAAAGGGAAGGGGGGGAGGGAGCAAAATGAATGACCCATCCTCTTTATTCAATATGTAATTGCACTGAAAATACCGAGCAGACGGAGAGACGATCTTTCGAATGAACGAAAAGTACATGATTGTTAAAAATACATGGTTGTTCTCACTTTTGTTTTTTTCTCACAACGCAATATGATGTGTTCTGAAGAAAACACCGACTCACTGTCCGAAAACTGGATCCAGTGTAGTCAGTACATTCATGAAGGCTGCACTTCATATAGAGAATTTGACAATTACTTTTATGATGATTGCCAATACTGATTTTGATTTTTTTTATTCCGTCTTCATAGCTCAAGTGATCCACTTTGCCCAAGGGGATCTGGCAGATGATTTCTCTTTTTTCATGTTTTGACTAAAAAGACATTTAAATGTTCAAGTTTTTTAATTTAATTTTATTTTATTTCAAAGTTGATTCCATTAATAGAAGTATGAGAATAAAAAAGGTTTTTAATCTTAATTTAACTGTGTAACATTTTTCTTCCTAAACCTTAACATATCTGCTTTGCCCGGACTTTCTCTATATATAATATGAAAAAAGCTGAAGTATCTAAAAATTTAGCTAGACAGATTACAGATCTGAAAATAATTTTATTGCTACTACCACTATTAAAATAGTTATATAAAAATGTCAAGCATGATGAACAATGCTATAAAAAGTTTTAATATTCTAGCAATCAGTTCGAACGTCTTATATAATTATTTTGATGGTCCAATAAAACTATTTTTGGATCTGTATCTAGCTAAATTTTTACAATTCAACAAAATTATTCTTTTCTTCTGTATTTTTAAAACTTGTATATTTAAATTACATATTTAATCTAAATCTACTATATTTCTTTTTTTGTGATTCTTTATTCAAATTGAATGCAATTTTATTTAATATTATTAGAAATATGATTTAATTATTCAATTATCAAGAATGCGCATAATATATGCGCATATATGTTTATATACTTATGATATTAATTATTTAATTAGATGCTACAAGTTTTATTTAAGCCAATATTAATTAATAATTTTATCATAATCTATTAAATGTAATTAGCATGTATCTTGATATTTTATCATTTAATTTTGAACTTAATTAAGATAGAATGTTACGCAGTTTTGTATGCGATATAAAATTATATTGTTTGAATTTATCTCTACAGCTTAATTTTTGTACTTTTACATTTTTTCATCAAAATTTGTTGTTACTTTTATTAATAATTTTTTAGCAAAGGCAGTTTTTTTTTACCAATTTAATTTATGTGATTACATATTATTTTAATCGTCGATCTGAAGTATAACGTTTGAGCTAAGAATCATTTTACTGTACATATTCATTTAATTAGAAGCCATGTAGCTATCAATAATACTCGATTTAATTTTAATTACAATTGTTAACAATAATACGGCTGTAATAATCGATGATTATCCATGTTTGTTTATCATGATAAGGTATTAAATTAAATCCGTACTTCGGTATGAATTACATATTGGAATGTTAAAATAATCTCTTTGCAATTTGCGCATGATATTCCTATCATATTACGATATCTATAATTAGCTGCCAAATGCAAGAATAATAATGTGTAATTCTAATTGCGTAATTCCTATTGCGATTGTAATAAAGTCTTATATAGCAAAATTGAAATCTTGTAACTACGATATGAGCTATTCTCTGAAAATTAGGTATGCAAATATACATTGCATATATGCATGTAACTGCTCATATAGTGATAGGAATTCCATTTTATATCAAATTATTTAAAAATAAACGTTATGATTGTATCGTTCAATGATCAGTAAATCGTAGAATTTTTCCGATCATTGCGCGTATGAGAGAAGTTTTTACTTAATTTAATACTAATAACATATTTATGAGCGAATATATATATATATATATATATATATATATATATATATAAAATAGTATTATTTTTAAATTCACAAGAATTATCGATTAAAATTAATAGGTCTTTTATTATTCTTTTTATTATTAATTTCATAGAGCGCTTTTTGTACAAAGTTAACAAAACTTGGCAAGCTTAAATTTTATAAAATATTTAAAAATAGTATTTCAATTTGATGTCTTTTTTAGCAAAAGAAAGATTAACAATATTTCTTAGCCGCGCTTTTATTGGCACGATCACGATAATCAATTTCGAAACGCATCAATTCCGCGTAAAGTAAGAACAATTAAATTCTAGCATGATAACGAAGATGTGGGGATAAAATATGAAGATATTTTATCGCTTTGGGATTCGCGGAAATAATGGTTGACATCATTTGATCGATAACTCATTGCATTGCCCGGATATCTGAATCACCTTCATTGAAATTATATATATCTCACTGTGTGAATTTTATGGAAAATTTCTGTTTCTCGTATTTTGATAAAAATTTCATCTGTTTTTTCTTTGAAAATCGTAATTATTATATTCGTTCTGATTTTGTCGCTGCATGCTTGTTTCAAATTTTTGCATTGCATGTCATTGTATCATTTCGCAAAACTTCCTGTCAAATTACATTTTATTTGTTAATTATATTTATTTATCACTTGTTTCCGTATGATATTAATTATCTATTTTTTGAGTTATTGAAAAATAAAAAATTAATATTTTAATTAATGTTTTAATTTTTACATAAACATGAATAATTGTAATTTGTTATGAAATAATTAATAATTCAGGCTAATATCAAATTTGTTGACATATTTTAAGTAATAGATTTTTTAAATATCTTATAAATAATACTATTGTATATAATTTTCATGTATTAATTACATTAAGTAATGTAACAGAAATGAACGTTCAGAAATGAACGTTTTTATTATAAATTAATTTTATGCAATTTTATAATTTTTGGAAAAAAGAGACAGATACTGAAATATCAAAATAGCGCTATCGAATAATCTCTAAGAAACAAGGCGGATAAAACGTTGGATTTTATCTTGACATTTCCAGTATTACGGGAGACAGGGCGTAAACGCGTTACGAAGGGGAGATTTTCGCTTAGAAGTTTCCGCTAAAGTGGCTGGTCGAAAGGTTTCGCCACCTGTCTTGTTGCAGTTAGAGCAAACAAACATCTACTTGACGCACAATTCCGAGAAATATACGATTTTGGTATAAAATATTCGCGTTTAATTTGTACGAAAATTGTAAAAGAGATCTATATCCTGTTTTCCAGCTGACAGATTACTTGAGGCTAGATCTTTTTGATATTGTGTTTAATTTTTTTTTATTTTATATAAAAATTGTAAAATATTTCTCGCGTATGTTCGCTGAAATTGAACGAGTAACTACTGAAATATAGACAAAGTGAGCATTTCACGCTACACACATCGCATTTTTTGTCAAATTCGTGGCAAAAAAATGGAAATGGTATTTATTAGAGCGTGTTGCGTGAGATTAATGATTAAAGTAGACCTAACAAGATTCCATATATTAATTATATTCTGTTATAACATATTCGATATGCATTATTTTTATTATTTTCTATTTTTAATTATTTTTATGACATAAAATATACATTACATTCTTTCTTCCATAAAAAGTACGAAAATTTATTTCTTAGCTTTGACATTGAATATCACTTAATTTTTATTTTAATGAAATTTGCTCTACTTGCAAGTATCTTTGAGCAAGAGAAATTTTATGATAAATTAAATTAAAACTATTAATTTCTGTACTTATAATTAATTGATAATAAAGCTTACAAATACTGAATGAAAGTACGTCATTGATTACTCGCAATTGCAAAGAACAGGGCATTTAAAATAATTGATAAACTTATTGCATATTATGTCCAAGATAACTGAGATGCATTCAAGATTATAAATTGTTAAACCGTCTAACTCTTCCGAACGACATGAGTGGTACGTCAGAGACCATCATATCTAGTAGAAGCATGTGACTTGCATATCTAATACTACACTTTACTTCCCCACTAGAATTTCTGAGCTGTGATATGCATAATTTATCTGAATTCTCGCGAATCTAGATATGTAAAACCGAATATGTAATGAAATTCAAGAAATAAAACACGAACTTTAATTAAACAAGCAAAATTATTAAATGCTTAGACAAGTGCTATGTCCTTGTAACAGAATATCGAAATATATATCTTATATATCTTATTGTGTATATTATAATAGATAAATTTGTTCGCGTATTATCATTTATAGAAATATATGAAATACTTGATCATTAATTATTATTTATTTATTGTTTAAATAAATTAAATTTTCAATTTTTGAAGAATATTATATCTTTTTCGAATTACCTGTATAGAAATCTAATACTAGTTAATTTATTATTGAAAGACAGTAATTAATTATTTATGGTATTAAATGCAATAAACAGTGATTTTAATACTTGAAATAAGTACAATAATTACATTAATTGTCTTTCATTAAATTAACTCACATTAAATTGGCTAATATTAGATTTGCATAAGGATGAAGAGCGGGGAAGTTTATTAGAATTTTAAAATATAACACAATTTTTCATATTAATAAAAATATATCGCAAGTATTATATTTTTCTGAAGACTACAAATTAACGATAGATTTTTAGAAATGAAAGAGATGAAAGTAAAATTCTCATATTCTCTCTTCTGAAGACTTTGTAATGAAACGGAGAAACTTTCCGACTGTGTAAATTTACCTAAGAATTATTTATACTTTTGTGTTTCATAATTGAATCAAGAACACGATGTTTCAAGTTAGCTATTCTCAGCTGGAAATAATACATGAGACACAATGATGGAAACAATTCAGCACTTCTAACTCGATGTGAAAATTAGAGAATATGCTTTGCTTCTATGCCGTTTCGTTACAACAATTAACTTCAATCAACATCGAAGAAAATGTCGTGTATTAATCGCAATTCGCTAAAGTTAATGGGAAGTGTATCATTTTACAAGAGCGAAAAGGTTAAAATTGATGTAACATCATGATAATTAACAAAGTCTTGCTGTACGTCACGTTATATGGAAATCGTAGACGACATATGCAGGTTTCACTCGAGAGGATCTAGTATCTCTTGCACCTGGATGACAGAACGATGTGATACGTTTGCTAATTACCGCCTGCGTGAAATTCCCTTGATTGCAAACAGCTATCTTTGTCGAGTCTCACTGATGAACGGCGATTAAGATATAGCGATGATTGATTGGGGGATATTGCTCAATTGATTGCAGAATGATGAGCGAAATTTTTGTCAAAACGACACTTGTGACAGTCAGTTTGACGAATGGTATTTCACAATCGTGTGTATGTACGTATGTAAACGTTACCATTTCTTAGAGGTATTTTCTGTAAAATCTTGAAGAGAAATTATCTACATTATCAATTAATTTTTAGAGAGTGAGAATCTAGTTTTAAAATTTTACAACTTTTCCTTGAATAAGATTTGTTGTAATTTATTTTTTTCCATTACATTTCTTGCCTTTAAATAATATAATTATACTGATTCAAATAATATAACACAGATAAAATTATATATTAATATTCAAATAATATAATACATATAATATGTTTTAGCGCCACTATGATGTTTTCTCATTCTGAAGGTTAATTACTCACATAAAAATAAAACAGATTTTAAATTGCAAGAGAATAAAGAAAATTGCAGGAGTTTTTCTTTCAAAGTATTGAAGTAACAATACGTAAAAAAGTAGACCAAGAAGGAAAGATTACAAGCTGTTGGTTAATTGATCAACCTTTAAGAATTCAAAAGGTCATCAACTTTTATAAATTGCTGAGAAATTTGCTTCTTCGAAACTTCCAAACCTTAATACAACCAATCAGCAATTCGAAAATCGCGAGGATCCAAAGAAATATGCTGAAGTTTGCAGCTTTGTGCGAGGAAAGGATGAGGAGGAGGGGAGAATAATTGCAGGACTCGCTGCTGGAAGCGACGGCCATTATATTAGCAGAACCATCTA
Organism: Atta cephalotes; assembly: GCF_000143395.1. NCBI lineage: Eukaryota > Metazoa > Arthropoda > Insecta > Hymenoptera > Formicidae > Atta > Atta cephalotes. Next base: position 765,325 of record NW_012130104.1, on the reverse strand, counting down.
AAAAGTGCCGTTAATTAAGATACAATACGAAGAAACGAGAGGCGAGTTTCGATGGTGGTAATTGGTAACCAGGCCACGCTCTTCCTTTCGCTGTTATGGAAAGTACCGAGAAAACTTTACCGCGTAGTGACTGTACAGAGCGAGAGAGCGCGCATAATGATCGTTGATTAAATTTGTTTCCATCTCTTCCAAGATAAAACTGGCGAATTAAAACAGCTGGATGGCAACTTTCTTCTTCGCGTATAGATGAAGTATATGAACTAGAGGATACTAAAAATCCGAAAAGAAATGCCACTTGTTTTATATATGATATTAATATAATTTTCGACGATTATAAAACTCTTGAGAGAAATTGTACTCCTTTTCGAGTCATATATTCGGGGATGTAAATAAATATTAAATATTTTAATCAAAAAGTCACCGAAATCTATATGGTGTTTCAAAATTCGCGCTCGCGAAGTACAAGACGTGATACTTTGTGCTAAAATAAACAACTTTTGCTTTAACAAAATTGTGTCTAATAAATAATTTTTGCACTTATTTGTTAACTTCAATCTGCTCTCCTGCAAAAACTACTTATTGGACACAATTTTGCAAAAGGAAAAAGTTATCTCTTTTAGCATAAAATATCACGTCTTGTACTTCGCGAACTTCGGGATTTTGAAACATCCTGTATAAATGTGACTTATTGATGCTAATCGAGAGGACTGAAATTTAGATTGTAAAATCAGAAGTGTATGAATTCCTTTTATCCATAATTATAAATGAATATAATTTATGTATAAACAACAGCAATTGCACATATATTATTTATCGATCAAACAGTTAACTGAAAATTGCATTAATATTGAAATTACGTCCTTTGATATACGCTAACAGCAATTATTGAGTCGTCCTCGTGTAAAAGTAATATGAAACAATTATGATCGTGAAGCAATATTATATATATGTTTTAAATTGATCATCTAAACTTGGTAATTAAACGCCAATTTGTTAAAAAACAAGAGATTTATATGTATTTCGTGATATATGTATACTAATGTTATTCTAATCAAATGCCAAAAAAACACATTTTATAATATAAAGAGAATTTATGGTAAGAGAATTTATGGCGTAATGTGTGTATATATATATATATATATAATTTGTCACTGTAATGTCTGACTACATGTTTTCGTAAATACTTCAAAAATATTTTATCTTAAGAATCTGCAAATTTTTTTTATTTCTACAATTTATAAATAAAATATAAAGAAGTAAAAAAATAATATAAAAATTATTAAAAATATGACGAATCATTTGTATTCTAAATTACAGTATGTTTAATAAAATGTGATTGACATGATTGCTAAACTATTATTGTAAAAAAATAAAAAACTATATATACTATAGTATAATATACAATATCAGTATTATAATGCTTTTAATAAATGATCCAATTTTATCGTCATTGTCAATTATTGTCTATATCTTTGAGACATATTTCTATCAATTTTATATAGTCTTATAACCGAGTAAAATTTTATTTGAGAATCGCTACATTAAAAGCTTTTTGAACGAGCAGATAGAAGTATTCTTTTTCTACGATGCATAGAATGTTAGTTATTATTAGTATAGTTCGATTTTATTATAGAGAACCATTGATTTAACGATGAGTATTATGTACAATCATCATTAAAAAATTGAAGCTGTTTTCTTTTGCACGTACAGTTGAACCTCTATAAAAATAATTTGTCGAAATCGACCTCCGTAAAAATAAATAAAGGCGCATGCGCTAGCATATGTGTTTGATTACTAAATGGGGAGTTAAGTTCACTTTTGCGGAGATTAAACAAAAACGGAGATTAATTTTTCAAAGATTTGACTGTACTGAAAGGATCAAAAATGTCCTATATGAAACAGCTGTAAAGGTCTACAACATTTGTAAACAAATAGAAAAAGTGATATCAAACAACAAATATCGTTGATAATTTGTTGGATCACGATAAGACATGAATGATATGTTGAAAGTTATGTCATTCATGCTTTTATTGAATAGACTACTATAAACAGAGGACTATGAGAATATTCTTGATAAAGAATATTTTCGAGAATAGACATCGCGAAATTATATTTTTCAGATATTTCATTATTGAATTTTAGCAATGAAATAACTGACTGGATGGCAGAGGTAATAATCCGGAGAATTTTTGTCGCCGCGTCAGCACAACTTCTGGTTTAGTGCACAAAGTTGCGCGAATTCCAACCTGGCTTTAGCAGGAACGCGAGAACGCTTGAACTCAACAGGCAAGACTCGATATGCTCTCTTAGAATCAAGCCATTCTCGCTCTTGAAAGAAACTTTAACGAGACTCGCTAAAGTGGTGAACAAATCAAAAGTGTCCTGCTCTGACGCAGCACGCGTGATGTCAGTTGCTAGACAGACATTGCAAAACCAAAAACAAAATTAGTTCTTGAGAAGCAGACTGAGGATTTACTTTCAGCAATTGGGCACGTATTCTCTTTTCTGGAAAGCTAAACTACATATGAAATTCTTACATTTATTAAAATAAAAGTATAATGACGAAGTAAAAAATAGTTGGTGTAAGTCATAATAGATTAAGTAAGAATAACGTTAAACTTTAGAGGATGAAAGTCTATTTTTAACAAATTATAGTAGTAGATATACTAGTAGTAGATATACTAGGCGGGTTCTAACCCATGGGGCTAGAGGGGAGCGCGGGGCGCGGGGGGTACTCGTAGGCGCGGGGGAAGGCGCGGGGGATACTCGTAGGCGCGGGTGACTGTCGCGATATGTAATCTATCGACCAAGGGTCATATGTTTATATAAACAGTGATGACATTATGTGTTCCGCATTTTTTTTGTCACTCCAAAATGCGTTTTTGGACTCCTGCCACCGTCGCTGCCGTCGCCTTCGCGATCGCCGCCGCCGCTGCCTTCTGCAGATGAAAAATAATATAAATATATAAATATAAAATATAAAATATAAATATAAGTATTCCTTTTTTAATTTTATTAATATTTTCTACAAAAAAATTTTATGAAACTTACAATTCCAATCTTCCGGCTCCGGATCGGGTTCGTATGATCGGAGACCGAAAAGTTCGGCCAGGTATAAATCTTCATCCAATCAAACATCTAGTATCTCACGTTCCTCCCGGTCTCACTCTCCGCACGTATCATTTGGCTGTTTTGTATATTCATAAAGCCTCTAATTCTAATGTAGCTACGATGTGTCCTCTAGAAAAAAGTATAACAAAGTAAATTTAAAAAAAAAAAGAAAAAAAAGAAAAAAAAGATAATTAGAAAATATCCTATTTATATTTTTAAAATTTCAACAGAACTTACCAAAGAGATTATCAGGATCCCCACTTCATTCAGCAATTGTAATCGCACAATCCTTTGGTTGTCAACCATAATGTACTGGAAAAAAAGAAAAAATAAAAAAAACCGTTATAAGCATAAATTAAAAAATATATATATATAGAATAAAAAAACAAAAAAAATTACCTACTCCTTCAACGGATACTCATAGCGGATCTCCAGAAACTCACTCAGGTTACTCATTATTTCGTGACATTTAAACGACAAAAAACCACACTAACAAAATAACACACACTCACAAAAAAAAAATCACTCTCGCGCGCGCGGACAAAGCAGGATAAACTCAATTTCACACTAGTCGCACTTTTCAAAAAAACTTATAATATGTACCAAGAGCCGATTGCGCGCGGACAAATCAGAGCAAAGACTGACGCTGAGAATGAACCTTCGCCGCAGCGAGCCTCTCTAGGATTTACATTTGGGTGACAGTAGTATACAAAACAATTTAAATCATAAGTACCATCACGAGAAAAGTCACTTATATCGTTGCAGCACTCTTTATAAGAGTAGCTTAATATAGTAGCCGCGATTATTTGCGTCGTCGAATTGCTGAAACTTCACGCTGTATTTTCATCTATAAATTAATAATAATTTTCCCTTTTTTTTTTACGTGGAAAGGTACATACGTTCATACATTCATACATATATATATATACATACATATGTACATACGTAAATACGTACATACGTATATGATTCGTGATACAACAAAATAAACAAGCGTGACTGTTATTTACCTAAACGGAGTACGATGGCGTGTCGAGGTATAGGATGAATGGATGGGTGAATGGATGGGAAGTAAAAAAAAGTATAGTACATATATAGTAATGGGAACGAAACAATTTTTTATTCACATGTTATTACATCGTTGTTTTTTTTGTATTAAAAGCTAAAGCCAATAGTTCGCAATCGACGAGCTGATGTCCATTGAAAATGTCGCTATCACGTATAGCGTTCTCAGACGCGATGTTGGAGAATACTTAGCATCAACCGTATCAACGAGTCGGGCTAATCGCTCGAATGTTACGTCGATACATCCGTCAAACTCAAATATACGTCGTAGCATTGTTTCCGTCATCGTAATGCGTACGGATGAAGAATCGAGACGTAGCATCATTCAGCGTGCAAACGCTGATGATTAGCGGTCCAATGCTTATAAAATTATCTTTATATTCGTTTCGTAGCATCTTGTAAATATTCCATTGCTGCTCGTAGAGGCCCTTCCACTTTCGAGAGATAGCGACAGTTCGTGTCCGCGATGATCTCCCAGGGCGATCTCCACATAACTCGGTGGACCAACGTTGATTCCAATTTCCAAATACTTGTAGCCCGTAGCCGTCAGATCATAACGTCTGCTCAATAAACGCACCGCGCGATGCTCCATACTGTGTACGTATGTAATGTTAAACAACGTTTCTTTTGTATATAGAACGTTGAAACTTACATGTTTCAGTCCTCCTTCTTTTCATACGATGCGTTGCTGTCTGTAGCGAAGTACATTTTTTTTTTCAACCATTCGTACAAGCGGATATCGCAAGACTGATTGCATCCGCGTAAATTGCGACGTATATGATAAAACTTCTAGAATCGAAGAGGGAGTAATCCTCTCCTCTTTCCAAGAATTGCGAACATGTCGCAACACGTTTTGTCACGCTTTCTACGTACCTCTTTTTTTTGTTGGTGTTTATATTTATGATTTATATTTCGATGCCATTGATGATGATGATGATGATGATGATGATGATGATGAGGAGCACGTTGGCGACTTTGATACTTTTTCCTCAGGACATTCCCAATATCTCGCTTTTTCTTTCGATGGACTTGGCA
>NW_012130104.1:729162-759850 GCF_000143395.1 Atta cephalotes | reverse complement strand
CATTGCATATGTGTACTATCAGAACATGTCGCGACGCGTTTTAACAGAAGCGTCGATGTTTACGAATACATACGTTTATACATACATACATACATACATACATACATACATCGTTCATACATCGTTCATACATATACGTTCATACATACATATATGTTCATACATTACATTCATATATACGTTTATACATACATATATACATACACATATACATACATATAAGTACATGTGTTACAAAGGAAGGAAAAAAAAGAAACATGTAATAAATACGTGTTAACGTTTTTTTATTTAAAAAATTCTTTTGCAACTACCAGTTATATATTTTCAATACATTTTGTAACGCGCAATTCTTAATGTGTTGCCCACATCGCATAGTATTAGCAACATCCAGATTAGTTAAAGATTCCATGTCTTCGTAAACTGCATCCAAGATCTCGATGTATATGCGTTCTCGCTCATCGTCTAAAAGCAAGTTCCACAGCCACGTTCGTTTCTCGTGTCCCTTAACGTACACGATAACATCATGTTCAAATACAGCTGTCGTGATCAGGCGTTTCGCTTCGTTGTACGGGACCATCCCGTCCTCCCATCGCAATCCATGGTGATAAGCACTCAACCAGGAAGCGCAAGACCTGTTGGATCTTGTCAAAAATTTCCATGACACGGGACTCGTAAAAATGTAATGTGTGAGAACGGTCCCTTGTTTCAACACCGCTACTTCTTTCATAATAAATTTATTGTTAACGAAGAATCCTTGCAGATCCACGAAGCATTGGCACGAGCATGTTGTTGAGAAGATTGCGGCCAATTGTGGTCGAATGTGACGTATCGTAGATTTTATATCATGTCGGAAGTGCGCTCAGGTGATTTTGTTGCACAATGTTGGTCAATGGATTATACTGAACCACGCGATCGTGTATTATGAGGCAATAGGTATTTGCCTGTTGTATTTGCGGGCACGTTCTTCTTACATTCAAATCTAATCGCATGTTCACGGTGCCACTCTTGACCGATTCATTCTGTCGAGAGCAATCGATGATCACGGGCCATTAAACGGGCGTAAAAAAGTCGTAAAGGTGAGACTCGGCTCGAGGTACTCGTATCCGTAGTAGCCCTTGTAGAAACGCGTGTACAAGTCGTACAGAATCGCACATCTGTTTTTATCAAAATCCAGATTCAAATCATCGTACGGATAACATTCCGAATTCAGGTAGAGTTTCGCATTGGTTAATTTGCAATCGTCGAATCGACTTACATCTTCAGACATGACGTTTTTTCGACCTGTTTGCATAGCGAAAATGAGTAGTGTGGCTTCTCGAGCTGAGTAGCCGTCTTGATGACCCACGAATGTTTGGTTGTGCTCTGCAAGAGCGGAAATTCGTACAGATCCTACGAGCGAAAAGCCATGTTCAGATATCGTCCGCTTTTCAAAGCGCGCAGCATCGACAACTTATTTATCTCGCTCAATAACACGTGCGGCATTCGCCACTGTATTTTGAATAATTCGAACGTTGGTTCTGTCGCCGGATCTCCCATCAGACAATTGTTGTCGTTGCGCGCTCGTATTAAAATCAACTCGTGACGAGTATTGATCACCACGCGTTTGTAATCTTCGCAAAATCCCAGCAGTATGTAGAACGGTACACAGAAATTAAAATATCCGGCCGCAGTAGTCAGCGCATCCCAGCCGGCATTTCAAAAATCAAAAAATCACGCTTCTGTCGGATGACACTGTTACATAATTTTTGAGTGTACTAGTTATGCCAACGTTTCTGTTTCGATCAATCTCCACACCATTGAGTTCATATCGAATCTCATCGAATATAAATGCGACGCAATTATTTTCCAATGTCACGTGAGCACTTTGGACAGCTTTGTTCTTCGTCAGTTTTCCCTCGATGTACAGAAAGCTTTCGTACGGCAGTGTGTACAGATCTTGTTGCTGTATGGGTATTCTTATTTCATCGCTGTACCCGAACATTGTATTGATGAACGGGCTGTACGTGTGAGTCTCAATCTTGACGATGCGATCGTCGAAGATCGGCTCGTCTTTAATGTTTAGGATATCAGTCATCTCAAATGTTGCGCACCGCGAATCTCAAAGACTTTAAAAATGTAACGTTTGACACGCTGAGCTTCTTCTTCTGTCTGATGCAGCTGGATGAGCGAGTGTTATCGAATTGTGACGTCACTGGTCTTGTAAAAAATGCGTTATCTCTCTGCGTACGCTCCGTTTCGTTCAGCACGAGCATCTCACGCTCACGTTATCACTATCGCCGTCGTACGTGCAATTTAACGGTGATCTCTTCTCCTCGAAAATCGAGCAATCGTCCGTTCTGGTCGACGATGCGTATCATTAGATCCGTAATGCTTCGTGCGATAATCGACAGGTAAATGATCTGCGATGGCCTCTCCGATATCTTATATCCTGGAGGCACGCTCGGCGAAAATTCGTGTATCATGTGCGCTTTTACCGTTGCTGTACGCGCCCGCGGTCACGTTACATTCTACGCGGATAACGTTTACATTCATTATATTGATCGACCGATTCGTGCCACCTTCGCGGCCGCAGGGTACGCTTCGACGAGAATCCCAGCAGCGATCCAATGCTATTGGGCTTGCCAAAGTTTATTCTGTATGCACATCTAATCTCGCATCTCATTGTAGTTTGCGCGGAGCGTAATCTGTATTCTCCACCATTATCATCATCATCGATGTCATTGGTGTTGTTGTTGTTCTTGTCACCACGCACTACTCAACAGTTTCAAGTGCGTCGTGGTGTGGACGTCTCCGTAAAATCGCGCGTTTCAAAAATTCATTTATATCTCGCATTTCATATGAACCTTTGGGAATTGTAATTTCCACGTCGTCTTTGGTGAAATAAAATTTGTTGTTCGATTCGTTCACCTTCGGTATTGTGTGATAAGTCTCAAAAATCGCTAGACCGAGCTCGTAATCTCCGTCACTCAAATCTATGGCGGGAAAGTAATTCGTCGCGAGAACGGTGCTCTTCCCGCTCAGCGTAAGCGTCAATGACATGACGGAAAAAGCGTTCGACGAATACTAAGATTTCACAGCATTTCATCGAGCTTTTTAAATTCACGCGCGTCTACTGTTTGTAGAAACCGCAGATACATCTGTCCACAGAAACTCTGATCGTACGTCTGATAGGACGTGCGATTGTATTCTATCGTCATAGCACCGTTTCCAAAATATCGCACCAGTTCCTTGGGCGATCGAAGATTACTGAAATTGTCAAAGTACACGACGCGATTGTTCCTTTTCGTGTACGCTACCCAGTGAGTACCAGGCCCCGTCGCATCGTCCAGATTCACGATACCGCTTTCGTTTCGATGCGCGCCGCTCGTCGGTAACGTGTTACGCATGAAAACGCCTCTAAAGTATGGTATGTGCATACGTCTCGCGAGCTTATTCAATTGCACATTGATAGTTGCGCCAGACGGCATTTTTATTGTCTTTTCGGCATTTTTTTTTCTTTGCAGCTACACCCTGTCCATGTTTGTACGGAGCGAGATACAGTCCGCGACCCTGCTCCATCGCGCGATCGTGACGTTGCAGCTCTTCGAGCTGACGTCGCATGGCTTTGCTGTCATTTACTGCTTTCGCCACGCTCCGCCGATCAAGGATCCAAGTGCGCCCAACATTGGCAAAAACGGTAACGCACCGCCTCGTTTCGCTGTTGGAAGTATCCGCTTTTTCGACGCCTTTTTCCTCGTCTTCTTTTTCGATTTCATGCCCATGCCGATCTTGGTCTTGGCTTTCATCGCTGCCCAGACGGCAGCTGCAGTGGCTCTCTCGCTCAGAGCCGAATCTCTCGCAGTGACGCGTCCTAGCGCTTTATCGGCGAGTACCTTGTCCGCCGTGTGTCTATCGGTGAGATCGTTGCTCCGAGAATACGCAATGTCGTGTTCTCGGCACGCCGCATCCAGCGGATTTATGTCCTCGTCACCTCTGGCTAGTCGCTTCGTAAGCCGAGTGCCCGGGCCGCAAAACTGGTAGCCCGGAATATGTAACTCGAAAGGAAGCGTGTTTATCGCTCGATTTAGCAGACCGCTGCGCGACGTTGACATTCGCTACAGTCCTTTATTTTCGGTGCGGGGCCGTCGATGTGCGTCCGCTGCCGTAGCTGATTGTAGTGCTCGTCGCAGCGACGATAGGTTCGAACCTCCGAATCTGCCTTCACGTGTTCCGGAAGCTTGTCCCAGATGTGTTCGATGTAGTCGCCGTACACGCGTAAAAGTACGACCTTCGGTATATATTGCAGTTGCTCGACGCTCAAGTCTCGAATATCGAAAGGATGACACAGCGCGAAATACATTTTGCTACTGCGCGATTCGCGGATTCGCGCATCTTTAAATAGTCATTCGAGAATGCACAGTCTTTTAGTGCGAGCATGAAATTCGTGCTGCAACCGCTAACGATACACGTCACAAACTGTGACGCGAAATCGCGAATGATGGGAGGCAACGCGGAAAAGCGCAAGCATGGCGAAATGCTGCCGAGTACTATACGCGCGATCATTTGTGGCCCGTCGAATTGTGGTAAAACCAACGTTCTCATAAGCTTGCTCGAGAGTCCAAACAGCGTACGTTTCGAGAATGTGTATGTCTATTCGAAATCTCTGCAACAGCCAAAGTATCGATGTCTCGAAAATTTATTTATGTCTATCGATGAAATCGGCTATTTTACGTTCTCCAACAACAGTGATGTCATTCCACCGAGCGAGGCGCGCCCAAATTCTATTTTTATCTTTGATGACGTAGCATGCGACAAGCAGGATGCGGTGAGAGAATACTTTTCGATGGGCCGCCACGCGAACGTTGACTGCTTCTATCTCTGTCAGATGTACGCGAGAATACCTAAACATCTGATACGCGACAACGCGAACCTGTTGATCCTGTTCAAACAGGATTGTACCAACTTGAAACACATTTACAACGATCACGTGAATACCGACATGTCGTACGATGAATTTTGTTTGTTATGTCGCGACTGTTGGCAAAAAAAATATGGATTTTTAGTGATAGACAAGGACAGTGCGCTTAAAGACGGGAGATACAGAAAGGGATTTAACGAGTTCGCGATACTGTAACGTGACTAATCATTGTCGATACTTCGCCAGAGACGAACATGGCTGATGTGCGCGAGCGTGAAAAAATTGCGAGGGAGATCGAGAAGACGAGCGAGTCGATCCGTAAGAAACACCGCGCTCTAAAGATCGATAGAATCGAGGAGGACATAGCATTGGACAGGCATTTTAAGCCTATTATCAATATCCTCTGCAGCAGATTGTTGACAGCCCCGTGCTCGCGATAAAGAGACAGTCGCGCGACGTAGCCTCCAAGCGTGAGAGAAAAGAGGAGAAGCAGGAGGAGGAGGAGGAGGGAGAGAAAGTGAGCGAGACGTTCGAGCGTTCCGCGACCCCGCGTAAACCCGATGATCGATCGTACGATTGTGTACAGCCGATAACCTCCACATCGCGTAACAAAATCGTACCAACGATAGAACCGTTGGACAATGTTTTTGAAACGATAGAAGACTCGCTAGCGACGAAAGTTCAAAATCGGTTGCAAACGTCGGAAGGTCGAGAGGCGTCGCAAGCCGACTTGGATCCGCTGAGTCAAAAGTACGTCGAGGCTGTCCTGAGAGGAACGCGAGATAAACAGAAGAGCGATGTAGATTATGTGTACGACGTTTACCTACACAAGGATGGATTGATGTTTAGCAATAAACGTTTCGACGTGGATGATGCGGACAACATGATTATCGACGGTGTACGATACGTACACCTGGTCTTTACGAGTTAATTTTCAAGAGAATTCCCGACGATCTCCTCTACACGGAAGACGATATGAATAAGTACAAGAGCATGCTATTAGCGACGAACGCGCATAAACACAAACATCAATCGCAGGGGCGATTATTGAGCAATAGAGGATACAAGTACAAATACGTTATCGCGCCGTTGATGTCGATCACACCCAAGAAACAGAAGAATAAATCTAGAAAGGGATTACCTCATACAATGATACTGAATGACAACGCGATTGATTACGTGCATTGGGATGATCCCAATGAACTGGTGAATCGTCTACGATTGCTCGACGCTTCGCACCGAGCGGGCAACAACGCTCACGACAACGAGATGTTGTCGATCATCGAGGAACTTCGCGAAGCCGGTCTTATTATAAATTAAATCGCGTACAGACAAAACGAGTCAGTCAGAGTGGTGTCAGTGAAAAAAAAAATTCTTTTGCTCTGTGTATTACGCGTTGAATCATGAAAAAGAGATTCAGCGAAAAAGAGAGAAAAATTAGCTCCGAGAGACGTCGACTCGTCGAGGAATTGCATGCTCCGGCGAAAAGAAATTTTCCGTGAAGGCGCGTCATAGTTCGAGGATACGACGATTTGTGGCAGGCTGATATCGTCCATACTCAGGCTTCAACAGAGGCCACCACTACATACTCACCGTCATCGATGTGTTGAGCAAGTACGCGTGGGCCGTACCACTCAAGAGCAAGGGTAGAAGCGAGACGGCTGATGCTATCGTGAGATTGAGATAATTCGAGCGAGTGGAAGATGTCCGAAAAATTTACAAACGGCTATGGGAAAGGAATTTTATAACGCCGATGTGCAGAAAATCTTGAAAAAACACGACATTAATCACTATTCCACGTATTTGACGTTGAAAGCGTCAGTAGTCGAGCGATTCAATCGCACGCTCAAAAACGACATGTGAAAGATGTTTACACTTAACGGCAATTACAAGTGGATCGACGAGCTGCTGCATCTCATCAGATTACAACGTGCACAAGCATCGAACTATCGGTATGCGACCTGCTGACGTAACTCCCGCGATCGCCGAAAGAACACGGTGTACAGCGCGATAAAGATTGCTAGTCCGTCAAAATTTAAAGTGGGCGATTCGGTACGCGTGAGCAAGTACAAGACGATTTTTGAGAAAGGTTACACACCAAATTGGACACCGAGGTGTTTACAATCGTTAAGAAACAGTGTACCAATCCCGTAACCTATCTACTCGAGGATTATTACGGAAAATTCATCGCTGGAGCGTTTTACGAGCATGAGTTGCATCGCGCTACTCATCCGGACGTGTATCTCGTGGAGAAAGTACTGCGCCGGAAAGGAGATAAGGTGTACGTCAAGTGGTTGGGATTCGATGGATCGCACAATTCATGGATACAATGTCATTTGATAAAATTTTGATTCGTGTGTTTTTATTTCTATATATAAAAAATATATCATATATAAATCAATATATAAATATATAAACTTTTTTTTTTATTATCCTTTCCATCTTCATTCTGGAATATACAGATATAAATGTATGATACATAAAATGTAAAATTGAAATACTAGTAGTATATAAATGTTAAAAACATACGATTATATGAAAGTATAACAATCATAATACTAATAATAAATGCTATTACATAAAAACATGTTAATATTTGTATAAATGTGAAAAAAGTGTAAATTACAATAAATAATAGTAACATATATTACAAAGATATCCGCCAATGCCCCCACGGTAATGTCTCCGTCGAGTTCGGTACGACGTATCGTTTGTCATCATATGGACTCAGAACGATTTTCGATTCGAATATCGTGTATACCTCGTGTAATTTAGATCGTATACACGATTGACGGCGAATCATTTCGATCTCTTCGTTCAAACATCGCGTGTAATCATCGAACGTTATCGTTCGCGCTACGACGTTATTCTTTACACCTTTCGCCTTTTTAATGTCCTTCTTGCCGTCCACTCTCACCGCGTACATCTTCGCTCTCAGCCCAACGAATGTGGCCATTATCGCACCATTATTTTCATCCTTCATCAGGCCGGGTACTTTTTTGTTCGCGAGAGGCATACCGTACACGTTATCTGCCGGATAATCGCTCGTGTCGAATCTAGCGATATCGTGTTTCATATTCTTGTAAACATCGTCGCATTCTATATGGTAAATAAGACTGTCTGTGTCGGTGTACATGATCTTGCATTTGTCGCGATACATCGGTGACATGTACTCGTGGTGAAATTCGTACAAGCAGACTTTCGATATGTCGAGTATGCACATATCCACGTAAATCGGCTTGTCGAACTTTACCTCGAACTTTGCGCATTTCGACGGCGATCAAATTTTCCGCAAAGACACTGCGGCTGTGAAAATTCGGTTTCGCGATCATTGCCTCCGCGCCGTACCATCCGTCTCATTTTGTTATTAATTTTACATCAACATGATTGCGCACATTCTCCATGGTCTTATCGAATACCGCGTTGTTCATTAGTTTGTACAAATTTTTTTCGAAATCGTTTTTTGCGCACGTTCTAAATTGTGTATTGAGTTCAATCGCGGAGCCATGGAGATTGAGCGAATTGTAGCATCAGGTGGATCTTTATTACGCGAAGACCGTGACGAATACATTGCTGTAAGTTGTGATAGTGGATGATGTAACGCTGTTTATCGTACAACATCGCTAGAAGTTTATCTTCGCGCTTGCCGGGCGGTTTATCGCGCGTTGGGCAGAAAGGTAGGTCAGTGTGTCGGTCATGTAGATGCTGTGGATACTCGAGATCGACCTCGAAGATATAACCGGTGAATGAATCCGGAACGATCGCACTCACGTCAAAGTTCGCAGCGTCTTCGAACCATTGAAATTCGGCGTATGGCAAAGGTTGACACATCGCCCATTCGTACAAATTATTCACGTCGTAGTACATCAAGTACGATGACGGTTTCGATGGATCGAACGAATGCATGTACTTGTTATTAGCTTGTGCGTATCTGTTGAAACTGCCACCGCGTATATCGCGCTCGATGAACATGATCATATCAATATCGGTGAGCAACTCGAATCTTACATGTGTATATTTCAGCATGGCGTCCCACGTGAAACCTGGCAATATATAATAATGCGCGGGATCGAGACAGTAACTCGTGATGCAACTATTGCGGAAATTTTCAAAAATATCAGCTAATAACAAGACATCAGTTTTCAAGTACAAATCACTCGCCGAGCGTTCGGATGGAGAATCGCTGCCATACGTTCACAGCGTGAGCGTAATCGCTCTCGGATACGATATCGCCTGTCAACGAACTGAAAAATAATTCGCGCGGTGGTAAGCGCGTGTCCTGCAATTTTTCGACGCAGTCAATGTACTTGTACGAAAAGATGCCTTTTCGCGTGAGAAGATCGAAATTCTCCGCGCTGAGCTTGCAAAATTCGGAATGTACAATTTTTAATTTATCTTTGTCGAGATACGACACCAATTTATCGAAGCTTGCATTTAGAAATTTGAAAGAATCAATGAATCTTAATTTTACACCATTTTTTTTCTGAAAATTTTTTTCATTTTTATCTTTGGTGCTATCGACATGTTTAGTGAATGAAATATATTTTTCCTTCATTATCGGTAATACATCTACGTGTCCTTCGTATGCAGTAGCAATTTCCTTAATTATAAAATGGGCATCATAGCCCGATAAATTGTGAAATACGATCGGAATATAGAATGAATTTTTATAATTTAAATTACAATTTGAATGCGCTGGACCGCGGTATCTACCGGTGAGATGACAATGATCGCGGAGTCGCGTATCGTCCGGCGCGAACGGTTTCTCGCAGATGCGACAACGCGTCGCGCTACAGTATGCCTCCCATTGCTGTTTAGACAACGTTTCCATGGGCATGTTGGCGGATATGATATTTTTCACACGATGTGCTAAATCGTTCAGTTGTTGCACGAACCACGTTATACAGCCTTCATCGCGGAAGTAATACGAGGATAATGTGTCATCGTATGCGCATCGTACGTAATAGCCTATGCTAAGCGCTTCATGCCGCTGATACGCATACGACGACGCATTATCCTTATCGGATTCTGTCTTACGTAGGATACATTCCAGGTCGGCGTAGACGATGAATGGGACGCGCTCCTTATTGCAATGGTTTCCAAATTCGAGCCACTTGTCGTCCTCGCTCGGCAGTCGGATGGCGCAGTCGTTGATCTTCTG
Source organism: Atta cephalotes (assembly GCF_000143395.1). NCBI lineage: Eukaryota > Metazoa > Arthropoda > Insecta > Hymenoptera > Formicidae > Atta > Atta cephalotes. The sequence continues at coordinate 749,792 of NW_012130104.1, read as the reverse complement.
ACAGTCCACTTCGTGCAATTGCAATTTTTCGCACGAACCGAAGTAATGGAGGCATCTGTAAATAATAGAGAAATCATTTTTTTTTGATTATTTCTTTTTACTGTTTTTTATTTGATTTTCTTATTATACTTACCGGTCGCAAAAAAAACTTCTTGTTCTTTTTCCTAATAATTTGCGAACTCACGAGACGCGACAGGTTCTTGATACACGCAAAGTGGCCAAGATTGTCATTGTTTGAATCTTGTAGATACAGGAGATTGACGTGCTTCTCCTTTTTGTCATCGGTGAGCCGCAGAGGAAGGACTTGTTTATTCTCGATGCCGTACACGTTGATCGACATCATGTTCAACCGTTCGAATTTAGAAATATTTTTGAACGTTATTGGAAATTCGATATCCGTGAGATTCCACATTGTCATGTAATGCAGATAGGATGATTCCCGCTCCGTATACTTTTCAGCTAGGTACAGAGAGGCGACCATCGACCACGCGAAACACGCATTGTCCGTCATACGAACACTGATTATCGCTCGTTTCGTCACTATTTCTCGAGGCACTTCGATGTGACATCCCGCGCGCAGGAGATTTAGTTTGTTCACATTGATAGTCAAATTCGATATTCATAACAATGCCCACCCGTTGTCGCGTTCCTGGAACTCTTCGAGCGATACTAGGATAGGCTGGATGATGTGCTGCTCGTATCACTCTCGCAAATCGGTATATTTCGCTGTTCTTTGTAACTGTGCTCTTATTAGCATGTTTATCCTTCGTCGCGAACTCACCGTTGAATGCGGTGTTTACTTTTACACTACCGTATCTTTCTACAGCATCTTGCACTCGCTGTAGAACTACACTGCTAGCATCTTCTAAAAATCGCTGCGGCTCGATGTGATTAGAGTTTATCACCGCACCTGTCAATATACGATTCTCGAACGCGACGTCGATTTCTCGCCAGACAAGAGATCGTTCGTTGTTACTCACGTACTCGCCACTCGCGTACTCGCCACCAATGTGCACGAAACGTCGCTCCAATTGCGACTTTGCACCCGCGAGTCGCGCGATCCTCGCCACCGCGGATTGTCTGTGTCCAACGGCGAGGTGCGGACGCTTGGCACGACAAAGTTCTTCGAGCTGCTCGATGCACTCGTCGCATCATTGCAGCCACGCGAAACACTCCACCAGAGTAGCGACCTGGCCGCACTGTTCCAAGAGTTCGCGTTCCATTCGCTCATTTTCCATGTCTTTTCACTGTTTTTTAGATCACGTCGCACTCTTCCAGAGCACTTGCACGTGATTCGTTCACACACGTTGCAACATCGTGACAGGTCTAGAATATCATAACATTCTAACACCTTTTCATTACGTTTGTTTGCGAAAGTGCACTGTTCGCACTCAAAGCATTGTTCGTCGCATCTATTGAAAAACAGTTTTAGTGCAAGATCGCAATCACGAAATTCCATCCATATATTGTCAATAATCAATAGTTCGACACACTTTTCATTACCCGCAGGAATTTTAATGCACCAATCTTGGGTCTTATCTACGATTTTCTTCGCCCAATAATAATCGTCCTTTATTACACTGACATTTCTATTCCATCAATGTCTCTTTTCATACTCATCGTCCTCGTAACATTTGTCTCGTAACTAGTACACTTTCTGTCGCGCGAGTAAAGACCAGTCAGAAACGGGCTCTTTAATAACTATTCCATGTTTCTCATCACGTATACCTAATTCTCGATCGCGTAGGAATTGCACCGGCGATATTCGCACATCTGTGTCTCTTTTTTGCGGATTACCGAGAACATACAACACATCATCTACATTATAGTCTTCCCACATATTTTCCAGTACTGTTCACAATAGTTTTTTTTTATTTCAATGTGTGCAGAGTGGGCACATGTTGCACGAGAATATACTGTACAAAGGTTCTCTGCAATTCGTGCACGACTTGCCGTCTAGCCTACCGAAAGAACAATCTCATGCTCCCTGACGTGATACATTCCTACATCGTTAATATCACCTACAAATCATGCATGCTGTGCATACAGTTAAAGCACCACCTGTTGTATAATAATTATAGATCACACAGTGCTTAGTACGAGCGTTCAACGTACGGATTTCCGAAGGCTGCACAAATTTTTCTACGCGATCAATTTCATACTCGCTCATATCACTAGCACATCCACTATCGTCGGATAGCATTTCTTCTTCTTCGTCAGACGATTTTTGGTCCATTATATTCTCAAAGTCTTCCATTTCAAGCACTTCGAATATTTCGTCTCTGATATTCGCGAACTGTTCCGGATCCACGTTTCTAATATACTCGGCTACATTAGCTATGTTCTCAACGTTTCTGATATTCTCAACCTCTACATCGTCCATTATGTCCCCAAATTCTATTTCCATTGCTTCAAATAACTTGTCTACATTCACATCATCCATGCCCTCAATTTCTGCATGATGTTCAACCATACTTTTCGCATTATACTTATTGCGATTCGGTAATCTTTAAAGGCACCAACTGAGGGTGCCGCGCGCTTATGACTCATTATATATATTCCATTTGTTACTTCTTTGCCTCATTATCTGTCATCCCTATTGGGTCACAGTAATGACGTGTCACCGATCTCTTATTGGGTCGCAGTAGTGACGACGTGTCACCGATCTCTTCTTAGAAAAAAAATATCGTTATCGACGGCTTCTGGCCTTGAAAAAAGAACTGTGAGAACACATCAATGTGTCACCTAGACAAAACATCTTGTTCGCGTTATAATACGGCGGCGCATTTTGGAGTGGATGCTGGATCTGCGGCGGCCCGAAACTCATTTTGGGATGAACGCGGGGTTTGCGGCAGCAGTGGTCCAAAAACGCATTTTGGAGTTGACGCGGGGTCAGTGGCGGCGGCGGCGATGGTGGGTGACGAAAAAAATGTCACGTGGACATTTTTTTTGGGAGAGTGGCGATGAAAAATATGAAAGGCATAGCGAAACATCATCATGTTTATGTAATCCATCGACTAGGGTCCTATGTTTACATAAACAGCGATGTAGCCGACCGGGGCCTTCCTTCCTCCTTCTCCGCGCCTTCCTCCCGCGCCTACGAGTACCCCTCGCGCCCCGCGCTCCCCTCTAGCTCCATGGATTAGAACCCGCCTAGTTTACCTACTTATAATTTTTTTTTTAAGTAAGATTTGTCATACTTTATTATGTTCTTTGTCTTAAAATATAACTGTTTTAGCGTTATTATATTAACTTTCTATCTTATGAAAGTTAAGTAGGAAATTATAGTCAATTTTCTTTATTTTAGATTTTATACAGAATATTTTATTATATATACAAGTTGGAAGTATAAATATTATGATTTAAGAAACACATCAAATACTTGATAATATAATGTTGAATTTATTATTTCATGAATTTTTGTTTATGAATTATTATTTTTGTTAGATTCAATCATTCATATTTTTATTATAAATTTATATAAAGTTATTTCTATTCATAGAATAGAATGAATAAGTTTGTGTAGAAATTAGTTCACTATATTTAATATAAAAACAATACATGATATGATCACACTGCGTTTCTATGATACCGTCTGACTTGTTCGTTACTTGAAGTTATCTTATCATATAATGAGCTCTACTACTTTCAAAAGATAAATATGGATATATCTTCGATGCACTGTAATTGTTTCTCTCCTTTAAAATTGTAAATTATTACAGACTTGATCTAATTATACATTTAATAATTTTCCTTCCTTCGAGACTTTAACATTTTGATATTCTTGCAATTCTTATTAATTTTATTAATATATCAATTAATAAGATTAATTTGGAAAAATATTAGGAAAATAGGGCAAATGAGAACATAACATGGTACTTGGTGCGCAAAAAAAATTAACAAAAATTAAATTAATAACTATATTCAGCTTATTTCAAAACTCGAACGTTTCGACTATTTGAGGCTATCCTGAGTGATATACAAATAGTTAAAAAATTGAAAATTTCTTACATTTATGCATAACATATATAATAGGCGAGTTTCCAAGTTGAATTTTTTTGCGCACCAAATACTGTGTCGTATTCTCAATTGTCCTATTTTCCTAATATTTTTTAAATTTTGAGAGTCCTTATTTAGTTCTTGAATTTAGATTAATTTGGATTTATTATCAATCTAAATCAATGTTTATTTTGCATTGATTTGTGAAATATGTTTAACTTACAATATTTGTTATTAGTACAAGATATAAGGCCAATAATATAACACGGATATATATTATACGGAAAGAATAACTTATTATTAGATGAACTAAAAATTTAGGTAGATTACAGATTTGAAAATAATTTTATTGCACTATTAAAATAATTCTGTAAAAAAGCTGATAATGATAAGCTTTGATATTCTAGCAATTAGCTTGAACGTATATAATTATCACAACAAAATAATTTTTAGGCTTCTATCTAGCTTTTAAATATTTCATTAAAATTCTTTCCACGTAGTATGTCTCACCCAAGTAACACGTTTATTCAATTATATGATTTATTTAATTTTCATACAATTATAAGTTTTACCAGAACATCTTTATTGTCTCTAAAGAATTCTTTTCTTCGCAGAAATTTTCAAATTATGTTTTAAAGTTTCTTAAGTGGCGGAAAAGTTTCAGTAAATTATGCAAAATTCTTTAAAAATGAGGATAAATAAAAATTAGGATAAGCGTTCTTGATAAGACAGATCACAGTATTCACTTGCGATATACAGAATTAATGAAGATGCACAGCATTTCTATGTGCAGTTGCATCGCATTCATATCACTGCCTTCATTTCCAGATCCTTTATAATTTGCATGTAAATATTTATTGACAGCCGAGAGAGATTGAGAACAAACGTATGTGAATAGATTGACTTATTGCACAGATTTTTATATATCGTCTGTCGAAAGCTCATAAGAAGATTCTGTGGCCGTAGAATGGAATACGAGACTTCCGTAAAGGCGCGACGAGGTGCCATTTTCTCGCAAATATATTGTAAAAAACACGTTACAGACCGATACCGCGCCGTAACTTTCCGGTCGTTTCGAGCTCACTGTCTTTTCGCGATGATCGCGACGAAAATAGACATTCTTGAGGAAATGCCTTTTTCTTTCGTAGATTATTATTATATCTATGCGAAAGACATTTATTTCGGAAAATGTCATTATATCCATTAGTAAAGAACAGAACATTCTTTACGGAGTGAAATTTAGTGGAAATTACTTTCCATATTAAATTATCATAATAATGTATTCATAGATAATATCTGGGAGGGGGGATAATAATTTTAAGAAGAATCCAAATTCCAAGTTTAAAATATTAATGGACGACAATTAGATCTTCTTAATTCTTGCATTCATTCATTAAATATTTTTACAACGCTGAAATTTTAATTAATATATTCTTGCAGCTATTTATACATTATATTATCATAAATGCACAGAGTGGTTGGTATCATGACAGTACGCGTAGTCGGATAATATCAGAAATTCCAACAATGAACGTGAAGTACTCAGGCAAAGGATTAGAGAAAGGTACGAGTGAAATGGAAATTCGATATGCGAGAAACCACAGGCACGACCGGTAAAAAGAACGCGGTTAGGTAGAGCATGTAGGAACCGATAAAGTAAATTAAAAGTAATTAAAAGCCGTAGTTCGCGCGTACGAAAAACGGATGAGCGGATCATTTTTATAGTACGTAGGCGCATGTTTGTACGTGTGTGCTTTTGTGTGCACATCAGTAAGTATTGATAAAAGCTGCGTAAAAAGAGTGTAAAAGGTGAACGACGAATGTTGTACTATATTAAATGGATGTGGTATCGTTAGCCGGATAAAAGCGCATTGTAGTATTGCATTAATTCGATTGAAATAATTAGCGGATCGTATTGCGGTCCGTTCATTATTACATCGACAACCAACTATTTATCGCGCTTTACATAAATGGTCTGCTCATCGAGACAACATCGGGAATTATTAATTCGCAACGACGAGGAAACATTATGTCGCTCCAGTGAGACCGGCATATTTATATAAATACACCGGTGAATTACGAGAATGCGAGGTGAAGTTCAATCACGATATATATATTGTTAAATTGATTATACTTGCGCATGTGCAAGTTGCACGAGTTTCATAGATGTCTGTAAGTAATTATTAATTACATGACGCATGACAATCTGTTACGTCGGAACGCGATGCGTTTATTACTATTGAATTACACAAATGCAATTGTTAAATGTATTATTTAACGGCGATCAAGTCTCTCGCTAATAGGTACTTAGTATAAATTGAGGTACAAATTATCATACCTCGCAGAATAATATAATATAACAATACTGAGTGTCATGTTTATCAATCTCTTCTCTAATGCATTGACATATTTATGATCGTTTCAATAGAGATTATTAACCTTAATTTCTTAAGTGTTAAGAATTAAAAAAATGAAAAATAAGTTAAATCGAGATTAAAGCTCATTAATAAAAACGAACATTAAAATGTCAAGAAAGAAATATATTTTACGTAAGTGCGAGTTTTTATAATGTATTTTTTAAGAAAGAATTCTAAAATTAAAATGTTATAGAGTATTTTGACATGTTCTATAAAACTATCTTTTATTGTAATATTTCATTTTGAGATCTATCTAAAGTTTAAACGCGTTAATTATTTCTTATGGCAAGTTAGAAGCATTATAAAATTAGTACAGAATTATAATTTAACTTTTCAAATTCACTCTCAGAGTATTATAGCTTTCAAACGCATTGTAATTCACATAGAGTTATTAACATGAAAATAAGAGAGCTAAATATTATGAAAAACACTTAATTCTTATTTTCTTAGCATTTGAAAATACTTCCCATAAGTTTAGAAAAATATTTAAAAATTTGACTATTTTCAAGCTATAAAATGAATTTGCAATTTTCTTAATGTAAGAAATAAGTTTAGATTATATTACTGGAAACTGTCTTCTATATTAAAATAGAAAGTAGTTTCGAATGAATTACCTGTCATGATTTAATTAATTTTAAATTTATTTTCCAACAATTTCATCTGCAAATTCCAAAATAGTGAAGTTATTTCCAATGGAGTCGTCTCAAGGCAAATGTAGATTATGATGTAATATGGTACAAGTAGATTATTTAATAGTGAAAAAGCAAAGTCATGTCGTGCGAGATGCTCATTAACGAGCAACGGTTTTCACTTCAGTCTGCTTTCTCGTACTTTCTGGCATCTCTTCTGGCGGCAATGCTGAAATACGATTTGGAAGTTCACTCCGATATTAGATTGCAAACCGTATATTTAATATTATTTCAATGCCCGCTAATTCGATCACTGTCTCATTTATTTCCTAGAAAGCTGTATTTTCCGCTTTTTCTTCGATATCTCAGATTTTTTTTTTTTGTCGATTGAAAGGATTTTTTTATTAACCTGAATGCGAAACGCGATACATCAGTAAGAAATCAAATTATTTGGAAATCAGATACGCAGTGAATAAGCTCAAACAAACGAACAGAAAAGCAAAATGCAATCGTGAAACTTGTTCGGGGGATGCATACGGTGAGTTGGTATCACACCCGGTTACTACTTTAAATGTAAATTCTATATCCATTTCGCTTGAATGAATGCGGGCATCAACGTATTCTTGGCGTGAAATTCTTGTGAGTAACGGGGAAATGTGTAGCAAATAGAACCACTGGGAAGAGAGGACAAAGGGCGCACATACAAATGTATGTAGAACGGATCCTGCATTCCAGTGTTGAAGTTTCGAAGTATTGATCGATCGGATAGACATGCCAAACTCTCTGAGACTTGAATTATACCACTCACAATCAGAATCTTATCTAAGAGAAATATTCGGAATGCATTATTCGTAATAATCGCGTTTATCTTTAATTATTATTGCGTAAGCAACTAAATAAAAAAAAGAATAATCAAGAAAAATGCCGTTGGAAATTTACATTTCTGAGTATTAAATTGTCCTATTTTCTCCGTACTTTTCTTTTTATATTCATACATTTTTTTAAAATTGGGAATTGATATTTTTTATTATAGGGAATTTAATTACGCATTAGTTTTTATAGTTTTTAAATGTTTTGTTTCAGATACTTTGCAGAGTCAATTTTATTTTATCTATACATATCATATTCAAAACTGCATTAACATTATATAGCGTGATCGTCTGACAGTTATAATTAAAATTAATCCATTTCTTTTCCTATTTATAAAACGGTATTTTTTACTTTTTCTTCATATTTATCTATCTATATGTATAAAAAAAAAAAATTAAAAGATGCTTCTTGGTGTATTCATACGGAGTACATGATCCAAAAATCAAAAAGACTGTCCTATGCCTATAAATAAGATGGAAGAAATGAATTTATTATTACTCACTAATCTTCTATTATTCGTTAACTTCATATATTCATTTTGATAAATTTTTATTTTTAAATCCGCTTGAAATATTCTTTTCGGTATTAATTTCACATGGTATAAATTTCAGAATTTATAGGAAATCTTGTATATATATATATATATATATATATGTATATATATTTTTTAATACGTATCTGTATAAAAATTTATAATATATAATATAATTATAGTATAATTAGTTTAGAAGTTTATTAAATCTTAATACAAATCTTATTAAGAAGATTGTTAAAAGTCTACTGTGAATCATTAAGAGCGTATCAGAAATGAACAAAGGATTAGAGTTTAAATTAATTAATTAATTAAATAGCAATGAGGTGTTAATGTATTTCTTGGTTTCTTCTCTGTGGCTTAGGGAAAAAGAGGAAACTCGCGGCCATCTCATCTCCTATTTATGGTTTTTCTCCATGCCTGGGAAAAAGAAGTAGTCATTGCCATCTCCTATTTATGGTATTTTTACGCTTTACATATCCTCGCTAGAAGTGTGGTATACCAACTTCTGATAGCCATAATATACACCTGTATCGCGTTCGTTGCCAATTTTGACGCGCAATTCGTGTGGTTCGCCGAGCACGCCAAAGACAATAGATATTGGATGCTGCGTGTTGGATGGAATTTGTCTATGATTTCCGGTGTTCTCATGATATTGGTACACCATGTTGTTGACTGTGGCACCCGCGGGACAACTCTTGGTGTCATACGCGCGCCTGCGATTCGTCGAGATGACTATAACCATCAGGGAAAGTGTCGTCATCACACGCGAAACAACCAGCGAAGTGATGCGCTACGTGGTCTGGATTATTGTTATCTTTCCATAACAGGCCCCATTGGGCGAGTTTGACATAGTGTCGCGAGTTGTCAGCCACTCATTGCTCCGATATCTTTTGTCTTCTTTTTCTTTTATTGACCGTTACTAGACTACACCATATTGTCGTTTTTTTTTACGCATAAGCTCGTTTTGTCAAGCATTAAGATTTTTTATAAAATCTTCTTTTCGTCAATAAAGCAATGATGCTACTATCTCTTATGATCATCATATTTTACAGAAGAGAATATAGCAATTATCTTTTGTATTTGTATAGATATAAAGATAAAGTAGAAATTATATTCTAGAAATATAGATTATAAATATAGGAGAGAGAGTTGCCAAACGCGTACTGATCACCTAAATCTTTCATACTTCATCAATATTTTATATTATTACTTAATACAGGCAACAATAATATAAAAGTTAGTAACAATAATATAAAAGCACTTTTGTGCACAAATATAGAATTAAGGTTAAGTTGAGTAAGAAAATAATTTGTGTTTTTAAAGCAGTGAATTTGTGTTTTACAGCAGAGAATTTGTTTTAAAACAGAGAATTCATATTTTTAAAGTAAAAAATATTTTAAAACAGAATTGTGTTTTTTTTTAAACAGAGAATAGTATATACAGGCAATCGAGTTGTAGGCAAATGTAAATTCGTTCCTGAAATTCTCATCTGTGCATAAAAGTACTGTAAGCAATTGATTTATAGGCAAACGAGATTCTCTTGCTGATAACAACACAATTATTTAATTTTATTATAAATTTTTACATTTTTATAAAAAAAGATTTATTGTACATTATTTTACATTCACTAAATATATATATTTGCAACCATTATAAAACCATTAAATCGATATTTTTACAAAATTCATCAAGTTTCCTAAATCGTACCATCATAAAATAAAATAAAATTGGTAAGAAAACTAATTATGTGATATCATGTCAGGTGTGTGAAATATCAAATGTAAAAATATATCTATTTGAGCTAATTTTATTTTGATGTCATTTATCTTTTCAATATTGTTATTTAATAATTGAGGGAATGGGCGGAATAAAGACACAATTTCTATTGTATTTAGACTCTTTTTCCAGAGATTAGCTCTTTTATATAATATTGATCGTAATAGAGAAATATTATAACATGTAACTTCTTAAAGACATTACACAAATTCTTCATTTTATTCTGTATTTATTCTGTATTCATTTGTGTATAATAAAAAAGTAGCAAATTATTTTAATTTTTATTAAAATCAAGATTTCGTAATTAGGTTTTTATTCCGCGCCTATCTTCTCAATTATAAAACTTGATTTTCTTCAATAAATTGTTAAAATTAGATCTTAATTAATTAGGTATTAGTTAATATGATTTCTTTTATTAATCTTTTACGTTTAATTATTTTTATTCATAAATTCAATGCTTTCAAAGGAAATACGATTTAAAAAATATCTATAAATATGATTTAAGCGATCGATTGCCTAAATCATATCTTTTGTAGCATATTACAAAAAGATTTATGACAAATTAATTTGTTATTGGTGAAAAGTTAAATATGTAAGAACAAGCATTCGAAATCTCAAGCTACAATTTTTGATGTTTATTTGCGTATAAAACGATGCGTATTATAAATGGAAAATATAATAAAAAATAGATTAAGTATGCATTCGGCAACTCTCTTCTATTTAAATTAGAAATTTTAATTGAAAGAAGAAACATTTCTCTTTTTTCTTGGATTATTTTCTGTATTTTGTAACAAGTTCCTTGCTGTTCTTTTTTTCTCAGTAATTCTCTATGTAAATTTTATACTGTCGTATCACATAATTAACTTTAATATAGTTGAATTTAATTTGAAATATAATTGCAATTCTAACAGAACATTTAATGCTAAATATTTACCAAGAATTTATCAATGTGATTCTATTTTGTTATATTATTTTATATTTTTTAATTAATTAAAAAAGAAAAGATTTTATATTTTTGCATATTTTGTGTGAAATGAAATAATTTCAAATAATTAAAATAATCATCAGCTCAAGCAACTTATACATTTTGGCTAAATATATATTCAGAATACTAATAAGGAAAGGACAGATTTGCTGAAATATCTAAAAATTTAGGTGGATACAGATTTGAATACAGAAGTGGATACAGAAGTCTCATTTTGGATTATCAATAGAATTATAGAAACGCTCAAATTTGATTGATAGCTAGAATATTAAAATTTTTTAGCATTGCTCATCCTGAAATTCTTATGTAATTATTTTGTTCAATAAAATTATTTTCAGATCTATATCTATCTATTGTAAATTTTTAAACTTTAAAATCGTTCTTTGTATGGAACGATAAAAAAAAATCGAAAAATTGAACTGTGAGCATTTCGGAGTAAATAAGGGACAAGAATTATTTTTATTGACAATAAGTTACTTGTAAGCAAGAACTATTTTTATTGACAATAAGTTACTTGTAAGTAAGAGGTAAAAAATTCATATCGGATTTACAATGTTTGTAATATTATACGAGAAAAAGCCTTTTGGAAAGAGAAATCTCCTCTGAAGTCTTATTATATTGACACACCATTCAAAAGGACTCAAATAGATATACTTGGATCTCTTTCAACTTCCTTTTCTGGAAGTTGATATTTTTTAATTATAGTTCATTGTTTCATGAAGTTGAAGCTTTTTCTCTGAAACATTACAATATTTTCATGAGTTCTATTATTTTTTCAAGACTACGTCTCTCTGACACATCATATCAGCATGGCATGTATCAATGTCATAATGTTTACATACGGGTTTCCCGATTCAAGTTTTATTTCTTGTATCTTTGATAACTCAACACTTCGTTTTCCAAGATTATATACAATGGTGGGAAATTTTGACATGTGATACAGAAGCTAATTGGAAACTTTTCGAACAAAAGTTAAGCCATTCCCCGTTAGGATTTAACCGAGATTTATTGTCGTTCTGAGAAAAGTTTCAGCATTTAGCTCTTTCAGTATCTTAATTTAATTTTTTCTCGTTCAGAATCATTATTGCAAGTAATGATTCTAGATAATTTCCTCGATTATTTCTTTTGCCAACAAGATGCGATGTAATTAATTTATTTTAATGGCGAAGTTTATTTCTTTAGAAGAAATGGTATACATCAAATAAAATCTAAGTATATCACTAAAAATTTAAATGACATTTTATATAAAAATCTGGGAAATAAAAAAGAAAGCTTAATTAAATTTTTATATTTTACTTGTTATAAAATACATATTTTGTTATATACTTATGAAAAAAGATCTCCCGTCACGCCGGGAGATTTACGCCGAAATGCGACATTTTTTCGCGTTTTTCATAGCGTTCTCGCATCTAAACTTTGATAGTTCCACTTTCTATATTTTCTCTGTCCGAAAATAATGTGCGGCTGTTACAGTTGGAGCGATACTTCTGCATGACAGAAAAGTGAACTCAATTCTTTCTACAGCGAAATAGCTACAACACTACGGTCAGCAACTGTCGTGGACAAAGTTACAGATTGAGATTTTACGAGTTCAGAAGATAGCAGGATCGGGTTAATGTGAACTTTACGTATGGTTATAATCAATTTGAGTACCCAATTTGCGATGTACCGCTCGTCATTTCGCGTTCAGCAAACATTATTATAAAGCAATGACGATTACTTTTTTTGATAATAAGAAAAATACGATATATATTCTTTCTTCGATGCATGTTTGAATTCAAATTCACATAACTTGACGTAATTTGACATTCTGCACGCGAGTACTCGCAATTATGATAGAAATTGTAATAAAAAATTCGTTCTCTTTCACGCGATTAAGCAATTTTGTAGAAATTGATATTTTTTTATAATTTTTTTTACAATCATGAACGAAATAAGAATATTTACACTTGTCAATGAATGTTGTCGAAAATTCTTTGCTGATGTCGCGAATGCGACGTGACCCTTTAATGATCGCACTTTTCTGGAACGTTCGTGTAAATGACGTGTACGTTGCAATCCACTTGTGCAATGAATGTGTTATACATTTCCATGGATATCCATTTTCATCCCGGCCGTGCCAGATTTCACGCACCAATGGGCCAGATGTACACATAGCCGTTCGCGCGCGTGCACACGTGTCATTACAAAACATATTTCAACAATATACATATGTAATCGTAGACGCGAGAAATAGGCCGACGCATATGGGACCGGCAAGCCAGATGTAAAATTTATTTCCGTCTGTTGTTGGTTTAACGCGGGAGTAATATGCATCATTAATCATTGCGTAATGATGCCGACATTAAAAGAAATAATTCGCTTCTGGATATTAATTAAATGAGCATTGTTATGTGCAAATTTATTTACGACCATCGGATTTTAATGATGATTTACTGTCTACTTTGGATGAATTCTAATTGCAACCGCCAGAAACATTAATTTATATTTGTAGAAATAGCTTATGAGATTAATTAAAAAATTTAGATATGTTTTGCAATTATTGCTTAGCTTAAATGCGAAAATTTACATTTTATATTTTAATGAGCTATTTGATATAATTTATTGTAAAAAATAACTTTGAACTGAACGAGATATTTCTTATAGATTTTGGAATGCTGAAAATGATGCCACAAATAAAAAAATTTTAGCATGTCAGATTCCTAAGATAATTGAGAATTAATGTCTAAAAATAACTTTTTTTTAACGATATTTGGCATTTTTTGTAAAGAAATTCCGATTAAAAGTTATGAATATATTATTTATTTCTTGTAAAATACATTTTTTTAATCTTAATATCTTATTTTATCCTTCTTATCTTCTTTCTTTACTTATTATATATAATAAATTTTAAGATTCTAATGAAATCAATCAATACAATAAATTAATGTCGATTAGAGCCAAGGAGTTGGCTCTAATCGACAATAGATTGTCGGTGTGAAATTTGATTTATTTAGATTAATTTCGAAATGTTTAATGCAATTTCGGATTCTTATTAATGCTCGCAATAATTATAATTGGTCAGCTAAGACGTAGTGATGTGACAATGATGTCATTGCACTTCTTAGCGCATTGTACAACAAATTATCACATCGTTACATAATATAATAAAATAATAATAAAATAATAATCAAATTTAATTCTTAACTTACATGATCATCGGTATGTTTCAAGTCGTTGATATATCGAGCGTTGAATCTTATCTGACTAGACAATAATAAAAGACACTCAGTACGAAAATATAAATTATATAACCATAAATTATAGAAAACATTGAGGGAAGACTTCACTCAGATATAATCAAATTATCATATGCTTTGTCCAATAGTGTTATTCTATAGATTTAATTCATTAGTTTGTTATTTGATAAAAGTCGTTTTTGAGATGAGTCTTTTGTTTAATATTTTTTCCTCATCTAAGATGAGGCGTTGTTCCAATCAAATTCATGAGCAGGGGTGTCGACTTAGGATTTTGCCAAGTGTGGAGCAATGGGTTGAGACGGACTGAAGTCTTAAAATAAAATAGGAGTAACAAAAAAATCTGGTCGGATTCGAGAGTGAGATGCACACACACACACACACAACATGATTACATTTAAATATTATACTTTTTAAATATATATTTCATTTTTGCAGCATTTTGACATTTAGGTGCATATTATTATATACTCAGTCTGGTATATATGTATATATATGTATATGTATGTATATATGTGTATATATGTGTATATATATATATATATATATACACATATATACATATATATACATATATATATACACATATATATACATATATATATACACATATATATACATATATATATATATTAAACTTCATATATGTATGTCATTAAATACTGTTAATATTTGTATAAGAGTAACTAAAAGAAATTAATGAATATATGTATATAAGGTGTTCGCAAAAAATAATGATAAATCTTTCGCGAGAGTAAAATGGACTAAACTGAGAAGAAAAGTTCTTTACCATTTTGTAATTTTCGCAATAGTTAACAAAATGTTAATTGCTAAACATTACATAAATCATTTTTAATTTGAGAAAATACGGTACTAAAAAATTCTGAAAAAATTCTAAAAAAATTCTTAGATCTCTATGAAAAGAAAACAATTTTCTCTAGCAGTTTTTCTGTAAAGTTAATAGTATTTGAGCAAAAAATTATTGAAGACCAATTTTCGACAATGTTTAGCAATTAATATCTTGTTCACTATTGCAAAAATTCCAAAATGGTAGAGGACTTTTTTTTTCAGTTTAGTTCTATTCTGTCCTTATGCGAAAGATTTATCATTATTTTCCCAATATCATTATTTTCCCCTGTATGTTCATAAGCATCTCTTAAGAGCTGAAAAAAATCTTTCCGCAATACAAGATGTTACTGAGATTAGCTGATTACTGAGTAAGCAGGAGTTTTATCATTTTTGACACAATTTCTCTAATGGCTATATTTTCTTTAAAAAAATTAACGGCATCTTTTAAATTACAGATCTAGATTTTCCTGACCTTCACTACATATTCGAAGAAGAAAACATCATTCGCTGTAGTTTTAATTTGCTCCTGTCAAAATCAGTTTTGTATATTGCACTAATGCGATCAATGTTATTTTCGTCTTGTCGAAGCGCTACATCTGGACAATAAAATACCGATCAATGATCGTGAAAGAGACGTCGATCGAGTTGTAAACATGAAATTTTTCATATATAGTTTAATTATTTAACTTTCATTTTTAATAAAATATTAAATAATAAATTATTATTATTTCATCAAAAATAATTTTTATATTCTTCGGATTTTCAAGTGGAATTCCATGGAAAAGTTTCAAGTATCGACGCCTCTGTTCATGAGAATACTCTAATCAGTGAATTGTAATAACCGTTGTGCGATATTCTAATTGATGTGATTTTTGTGTTCACTAATTCGAGATTTTAGCATTCTGTCTGTCCGATATGTGGCATCGCAATCTTTACAATTAATTTTATATTCCACATTTGAGTGTTTTATTAGGGGAAGCTTATCCTTATGGATCTTTATAAAACTACAAAATTTATTGATTCTCTTGTAGACTATGCACACCATGTTAGTGTTCTTTAAGAAATTTTTTATTCTATCCGAATATGTCCGCCGTAAAATTTGTTCATTTGTCATTCTGTTTAAGTTTATGGTTTGAACTTCGTTGTTTGCAAATGTCAAATGTTTCTGGTGTAATCTTTTTTTGATGACGAAAAAAATTAGTTTTAAAGAGTAATTGTTCTGTAAAATTTTAATACACGTAATATTATCAAAATTCTTTGTATGGAATGAAGCGATAGAAAGTGAACCTGTCTATTAGATCTATAGTAACATTGATTTTCTGATACAAGAGATGTTGTGACAAATAATTAAGATATTTGTCCAGATGACATCGGTTTCTGATATCAGTCACAGATAATGTTCGAGTTGTTTTTTATTAATGTTACGTCCAAAAAATTTAATCTATTACCGCCCTCCTTCAGTGTGAATTTTAATCGTGAGTAATTGTTAAATACTTCACATATTCATTAATGCTTTCTCTCTATAAATTACGAACAATGTCGTCAACATCATATCTAAAATAGTAAATAAAATATCAATTTGTTGTTGTAAAAGAAGTCAGTTCTAAGTCTTGTAAAACTGTATCAGCGACTATTGGAAATAAAGATAATCTCATTGCAACTCCAAATGTTTGTCTTATAAATCTTGTCATTGAATATAAAAAACGTAGAGTTCAAAACTATTTTTATTGCATCAATGAACTCTGTTTTAGTCAAACACATATTGTTTTGAATAAGATGCCATCTACTATTAATACCATCATGCTCAATCGCTAAATGTACAGGCACATTAGTGAAGAGAGAAATCACATCAAGTGAGTAGAATTTCAGTCTTATCTGAGATTTTTATGTTACAAGTATTCTTAATGAGATAAGAACTATTACGAACTATATTATTAGACGAGGGTAAGTTATTAACCAAAATCTTGTGTAAGAATCTTATTAAATTGTGTAGTGGACTCCCTATAATTGGTGAAATGATGATACGTAATGATGCGCCGTCTTTATAAATTTTAGGGACAACATACGCACGTGGTAGTATTAGATTCAATCTATTCAGAAATTTATAATTAGTCTCACTAATCATATCCGAGTTCTTCCTCTTTCTCAATGTCTTCTTCAAATCAATAATATATAATAATTTTATTAACCGGATTTGGTAACTCTTGTGTGTACGTATCAGTATCTTCTAGCATCATTTCCATTTTGCTCATATATTCAACCTTATCTATCACTTCATCAGCAATCACTTCACTCTTATCTGCATGTGTGAATAATATATCCTGATTGTTTTTAACAAAATCTTTCGTTTTTAAATACATAGACCAAATTTGCTCATCTATTATATCTATTATATCGTTTTACTTCTTCTGATATTTTTGATAAATAGTATCATTTTACTTGATTGATTAATGACAAGGGTCTTTAATCTTTTGAAAGTTATGTTCCAAATTCTTAATAAATTCTAAATAGAGATTGCCATGACATTACATTGGCAAATAAAAGCTCTCACCTAGCTGTAATAAAGATTGAACTTCGATTAGAATAATAGTGTTAAGGTTTATAAACCAATTGCTTTTGGTCTTAGTAATGTTATATTCAAAATTCTAGTATCCGTCGTCGATACATTCACACTGATTATATGTCAGAAAGTTTTTTATCTATTGATTTTTGGAAAGTAAACTCTTTATTTATCACCCTTTCATTATCAAATTGTGATTTGTTGAAATTATTGAGTACTCCCAATAGTAATTTACATTTTACATTAATATTATTGTTATCGTTATTGCGTCTCGAGACCAACCATTCCAGTTTTGTGTTCAATCTGTTGCATTTGCATGTGGCTAGCCTATTTAAAGATAATTGTTGTGTGCCAAAGAATCTATTGCTATATGTACACTGGAATTTATTTTTTTTTAAAGATTGCAAATACATCATTTGATATCAAAATGTATATATATGTACATACGTATATACAGTCTATACATTCAACGAAATTTATATCAATAAATTATATTATGTATCAATAGTCACTAAAAATTAAGACTTATTACAAGCGGATTTACTATCTTAGAAGAATTTCATGTATTTGAATTCTTTATGGCTTGCTAAAAGGTAAGATATTGAAATTAAAAAAATACATTTTATATAGTGGAACAATACATTCATGATTTCTGGTTACAATTTCAAAACAATGTTAATATTTTTTATAAACAAAAAGTATTAAATAACACAGAAAAGCCATTTTTTGCACATTAAATCATTTTAAATACTTAATGTGCTAATGAAATTTAACTTGATATTGATTTTCAGCATTTAAAAAATACAATATCTAATTTAAAGTAATAAAAAAAACATTTTTTTGTAAATTAATGTTATCTTTAAGTATTGTTGCTATCTGCGATGTTAAAAAAATATCGTTAAAAAGTATATTAAATTAAATATTCAATTAGTTAATTATTAAAATCAGTAACTTAATTTAACAAATAAATAAATGTTTAGTTTAATTAATTTTGATAAAATAATAATTTAATATGTGAATTTTTACAATAAAATATTGTGTATAGTATTTGACTGAAATTTTAATATATTTGATAAATATCAATCACGTTAAGAGTGGCAAAAGTTTTTTTTAAAAGTTTTTTAGAATTTCAAACAAAATCGCTTATAGTTATTGAATTAATTAGTAACTTTGACGCGTTAAACGTTGCGGTCCATTAAAAAAAAGTGTTTAAATTTAAATCGCTTTGGCGTACAATATTTTCGCCTGATGCTTTCGCTTGGAAGCCAACCTATAAAGTTTATTCGTTTGCATTTTTCGTTTCGGCCTATTTCTTGCAAGATATACGCAGTCAGTAGTGATAAATTGTAAACGTCGTGTTCTTCCCTGCCTATCGCCGTCACTATGAAATCCCAAAAGACGATGTCGAGTCTATTCCAATCACCCGGACGTTGTAATAGCGAATATCTCATTGTGAGATACAATCCCGCATAAGATGCGATGGTGTCTCGTTAACGTGTAATCCGCCATGAGAAATCGGTTGAATCTTCGGTGTTATGTTCACCTAAATGTAACTCACTTTCCGCATATTACTGTTTTATTAGGAAACAAATAATGTGAAGATGACATAATCAAAAGTATTCTATCGTGATTGTTAAAGAACTCAATAGAAATTATTATTTTTAGTTCTCATTATTCTGTGAATAATTTTATTATTCGAATTTTATTCTTTGATTCAAATTATAAATAATTTTATTTAGATATGAATTAAATTTAAATTTAAATTTGAATTAAATTTTAAAAATTAAAAAATAGATTAATTATAAATATTAAAAATTATTTAAAAAATCTTAATTTTAATTAATATTTAAATAAGTTATAAGTTTTACAATTTTTATATAATTTTAAATTATAAAAGAATAATTATTCGTTGTGATAAGACTTCTAACTGGTGATATTTGTTTACGATATTTGTTTATTTATTTTTTTCACTTTATTACATTAACAATGATAAGGAATAAAATGCTCTGATTAAAAATATTTAGTTTATACATATAGAATAAGACACAGAACTGTTTTGAGGATTTTGTTGATTGAGAAATAACAATACGCTGCAATTATCACGAAAATTTTCAATTTTCGTTGGCGTAAAATCATTTACGAAAATCTATTGTGCGCTGTTGGTGCGACAAAACAGAATTCATTTATAATTTTAATATGGCACTACACAATGACCAATAGAATTACACGTTCAGCATTTATTAATCCGTCATTATTAATTTAATTGAACAACAAAGCGATTTTATTTTATATAGTACCTTGCACAAGAAATTGAAAATAGGTGTGCTGTATAGAATATTTAGTGTAGTTATTTGAAACAGAGCTGAATTTAATTACGTTTAACAGCCAAAATCAATGTTTCACGCACATTCAAATTACTGAAAAATATAAAGCCAAAGTAAATATTATAAATGGAAAATATGTGTAAAACTTATGCATACGTATGTATAATTATTAGAGATTTCATCACGCTTTTTTTTTAAAATCATCCGTAATATCATTCATAATATTAGACATTTAAATATATTATATATTGTTTTTAAAATGAATTAAATTTTAATATGAATTAAAATTATGTTGTTTTTGGTATATTTTAATAAAATTCGGTAGTATCTCTCTCTCTCTCAGACACACACACACACACACACACACACACACACACACACACACACACACACACACACACACACACACACACACACACACACACACACACACACACACACACACACACA
>NW_012130104.1:721706-728459 GCF_000143395.1 Atta cephalotes | reverse complement strand
ACAATAATAAAATATTTCATTAAAAAAATTAAAATAATAAAATATTTTTAGTCAGAAAAACGGGACTGTGAGAGAATAAATTTTATAAACGATCATGTATTATTTATTACATTTGAACTCATTTGTAATGAGACATTCCGAACCATTTTTTCGTTTTGCAAGACTTTCCACGGTTGTTATTTTCGCGATTATTTTTTTTTCCAACTTTTGTTCATTGTGCATTTACCACCATTTTTCATACTTTTTTTCTTTACTTTTTTTTGCCTTTTCTTGCTTCCTTTCCTGTCTCTTGTCTTTTTATCTCTTTCTCTGTTTTTATGCTTTCTCGATAACGATAAAAATATTTCTTATTCATGGTCTATCGCGATCTAACTCAACGCTTCTTATACCAAAGATTTTTACGGTGCCAGTCTCACTAAGATTGATGAAACGACATACTATCGATTCGTGAAAATCGATTTTTGAGAAGGATGAACTCTTGTCTACGAAATTTACTCGTTTCTGTCTTCCTTCTTCTTTTTTTTTCTCTTTCTACATCTCTTCCTTCAGCTTCTATCGTTTTTGAAGGAAACTACGTCTGCCTTTTCTCGCAGGAAGAATGCACAAAGGCAGACGAATGATGTGGAAGCAAATTAATCAATCATCTTTCCCGAACAAGTTCCATCTTTGCACGGTCTAATAGAGAACAGCGTTGCGACTATTTCCAGAAATCGTAGTTATCGGAAAACAAAAATTTTTGGAAAAAGTCTTTGAAGCAGTAAGGGATTTTTCGTAAGATTTGCAAAAGATGAAGAAAGATAAGAAAGATGATATTTGTTTATACTGCTCATTATTTTCATTTATAGATATATTACACAAGACTACAACAAAATTTTTGAAGAGCAATTCAAATCAGAGTAGATGTTTTGTATAGATTTTGCTCACTGTATTTCGTGTTTTGCTCTATTACGTTTAATTCCTTAGATAATCAAGAAAAATGAAGGAAACTATAGAAATTGAAACATTTAAGAAAAGTAAAACATTAAAATGTAATCTCACAACTGATTTAAATATATTTTGACACAAGTTTAACAAAGTGTAAAAAACAAAAATTTTACTTTACAATTTAAGTATTATAGCCTTATATGTATACGCACCGTATAAATTTATGCTGATAACATTTTATGTCAAACTCTGTGCTTAACTTAATCTAACTTATCTTCCAAAAATAACAATTAAAATATTTTTAGAAAAATCTTCCGTGGCTTATGCAGATCAACTGACTGTTTATTGCACAACGGTATTTTATCGATTATCGATTTGTTTTATGAAGTATATGGTGGTTTAGGCCATATGATGGATACCTAATACTAGTAAAAACAAAATTTTTTTATTCCTTACTTTGTCAAACTTACCAAAATATATTTAAATTAATTCTACGACTATACATTTTGATGTTATATTTACTTTTGCTCTTTCCTCAAATGTTTTAATTTTGATAGACTTTTCTATTATTTTTCTTGATTATCTAAAAAACTGGACATGGAGCAAAACGGTTTACAAATCGAGATTCAGTATTAGAATCTATAAAAAATACTTATTCTGATTTGTTCTCCAAAAATTTTTCTGTGATTATTAGTCAGATTGTTAATCAGAGTTACACATGCGCGCACAATTACAATACACGTTTACATTAGATACTTTTATCGTATTTAAAAGCGATTGTTCGCAATCCACAACAATGCAGCAATATTATACAATTTCAACATTCTATAAATAAACATGAATCTTATAACACAGGATAGTAACTAATCGTTACTCCGCGACAAACGTAAAAACACGCGGAAAACTTTATTATAATCCATGATGAAATGAGATTTTGCGCGAAAAAAGATATTTAATGCGTGGATTTAATCGCAGCGATGCAATACAATTCTCGAAATATATGATATTACGTGTTGTGCGGGTGTATTAATTTAAAATTCAATTCCCGCTCATATATCTTCTTATTGCAGGAGACGAGATCCTCTACCGTGACGAGATAGGCAATTTATTGATCTACAATGTCAGCTCGGCTACATCCAAGATCCTGTTGGACTCCAGCAATCCCGTAAGTCTTAAATTTCTGCACGTTGTATATAAAGTTCATGGCGGACTTCGAAGTTAGCATGAAATTTAGAAGCGCTCTCGTTCGAAAATTTCTACTTGTAATGAATCTCAGAATTATTAGTTATTTTATTTGGTCATATTCTGCTTATCTTCTTTTTTCTATCTGTGCTAATAACAGTAATATTGACATAAGTTACAAATGAAACAGTAACGATATTAAAATTTATATTGAATTTACGCTGAAACGTAAACAAAACTTATATTAATTATAGGTATTAATTAAACAAAGAAAACAATATACAATGTTAATTATATACATCAATATATAATTAGCATAATAACATGAAATATGAAATACTCAACTGTGTTATCAGAGGTAATCAATTATCGTAGAATGTGTATTCCAATAGGAGCCAGTTTAGAAGGAATACGCAAACATTTTTACGCATACGCATGCGTTAACATATGCACAATTATTATCGCATTAACGTGCGTGATTAAATAGAAATTGCTATATGAGTTGATATGAATTAATTGTTCGCCATCGCACCTCACTTTCGAAATCATAGATCGAAATACATTATGAAACGAAAGTATTATATCTCATATATGTTGCCTATTTCGTCTCTTTCTCCATCATTCTCCTAATTTTCTTCCCGCTCTAATTCATATTCCTGTGTAATCAATTAAATCACCCTGGCTACTGCGAACCTTGGTATGAGAGTGCGTGTATATATACGTACATGTAAAAGCGGAAGCCGCGTGTGCGGATCGAATATGAAAGCAGTGAAACGGGCGAAATCGGAAAGAGGAACTGAAACTATTTCACGATGCAGAGGGGAACGAGAGACATAATGTAATGTGCAATATCGAGCTTGAGTATGCATCGGACAAACGCGTCCATCATTAGTTCTGCGACACTGCATCGCCGCGCTACGCCGCGCCGCGCTGTCGAAGAGATCGCTGGAACGGTAATTGCTTGTTATCTTTCACGTTCTGACGCATGCAATCTATCGTTGACGATTCTCATTCATACGCATGTAGATATCCAGCTGGTTACTGTAAAATGATTCATTATGACATCTGTAATACGATTTTTATCTCAGCAAAATTTAACATTGCAAAATGTCTCCTCAGAGGAAAGTCTAAATGATGTATTTACGAACCGTATCGTTATACAAAATTATTTGTCATACACTTGTGATATATTGCAACTATTAGGTGTACAACTTTGCTTCCGCCGTTTTCCTATAGATGGCTTTAGCGGTAAGTGGTGGTCGAAATAAATAGATCATAGACGTCATACAATAAACTTGGGCATCTGTCAAAATAATCCCATAGAAACATTAGTCGATTTGTATCTGCATCATAAAGTTATTCTCGATTGAAAATGTCAGTTTACGAGCCAAATTCTCGTCATTTGCGGGAGGTTTTAATTTTTTGCTTCAATATGAAGAAATCTGCGGCTGAGGCTCATCGAATGCTCTCAAATACTTATGGTGAGGCTGCTATTAGTGAAAGAACGTGTCGTGAGTGGTTTCAACGCTTCAAGAACGGTGATTTTGACTTCCAAGGTCATGCTCTGTATTTGGTGGGACCAGCTCGGCGTAGTATATTATGAACTGTTAAAACCGACTGAAACAATCACAGGCGATCGATATCGAACGCAATTGATGCGTTTGAGCCGAGCATTGAAAGACAAACGGCCGCAATACAACGAGAGACACGATAAAGTGATTTTGCAACATGACAATGCTCGACCCCATGTTGCGAAAGTGGTCAAGACATACTTGGAAACGTTGAAATGGGAAGTCCTACTCCACCCGCCGTATTCTCCAGACGTTGCTCCCTCTGACTATCACTTGTTTCGATCAATGGCACACGACCTGACTGACCAGCACTTCCGGTCTTATGAAGAAGTAAAAAATTGGATCGATTCGTGGATAGCCTCAAAAGATGACCAGTTTTTTCGACGCGGGATTCGTACGCTACGCGAAAGATGGGAGAAAGTAGTAGCGATGGACAATACTTTGAATCATAAATGTATAACCAATTTTTTACAATAAAGCCTCGAATTTCGGAAAAAAAACGGCGGAAGCAAAATTGTACACCTAATATATTATTGAAATCTACTTGAATTCAATATTATACTGTTTGTTTATTGAAAATTTGGTACTGTAATAAATATTATACGATAGTAAATGTTTCTTTAACAATTTCAAATTTAAAAAAAGCAATTTTATGGGTAAAAAGAACGGTTTTGCTAAAATATTCAAAGATTTATTCTAAATATAGATCTGTAATAAATAATATTGTCGGACATCAAAAGTAATTATATAGAACACTTAAGTGTTAATGACAATGCTGGGGCGATTACGATAACTTGGCTTCTCAAAATAAAAGTTACTTTTGAAAGCATTTTTAGAAAAGAACATGAGCAAAAAAATTCTATAATTAATATTTGATTTGATAATCATATTTCAATTTTATGATCAATTTGATAATAACTTTTTAATAAATGATTGTCGATTAAAATGTTCTGGAGATTATTTAAAACATTGACTTTTACAAGATGTATTAAGATATATCTCTCACCTCACCTCGTCCCTGCTACAGGGCGCGCGACTTTCACATGAAGCGATTCTTTTGGTTTGTAATTGTTAATTATTTTGATATCTGTTGGTTAGAGAATTTTTTTATTATTTTTTTCGTATTTCTCGCTAAAAATCACTTTCATTTTGAGGGATTACAGTTATTGTGAACGTGTCATAATATACAAAAAAATATTCTAGCAATCAGTTTGAGTGTCTTGTAAAAATATTTTGATTTATTTTGGTTTATTTAGGGAGTCCCGAATTTAAATGGCCAAATTTTGGGAAATTGATAAAGTAAGAAAAAAAAATTTTTTAGGAATCGTTTTTTCCTTGTTTTGGAGAAAATCGCAAAAAAAGACAAAATGTAATTTTCGGAATATTATTGTTATCAAAGTGAAATATTATTGTTTTTGTGCACGATTTGAATGATAATGTTTTAAAGACAGTATGAAAGTACGCGCCCCGATTTCCAGACAGAAGAGTGTCGGATCGACGAATCATTACGTTGATCAAATCAGTGTTTGGCTGCAACACGAAGTATCCATATAAGATGCAACGCGTGCATTACTGCAAGAGGCCAACATTTTGAACAATATCTGCATTAAGCAAATGATAACGTAAATAAATAAGTGTAAATGAACAATAATAATTTATTTATTATTGTTCATTCTCACTTATTTATTAAGCCCAATTTATTAAGCCTGTATACGTGAATACACAATAAGTAAGAATTTAATACCTATTATTATGGTCGAAGACGCTTTTAAATAATCTTTATATAAATTTATATATTAAACATGTAGCTATTTGAACGTGCTGAAATGATTTTCAGACGCAGTTATAAACGCAATTAAACTACTATAATAATATCGCAAATTAAATTGATAAGCAATTTAATAATTTGCTCAATCTGGCATTCAATTAGAAAGATGTTAATGTACTGAAAATCTGTAATATTTTTACAATAAATTTATTTATAGTTTTCAGCATTAACATCTTTCTAATAGGATATCAGATTGAGCATCAAATTAAAATTGCTTATCAATTTAATTTGCGATATTACTAGTAGTTTGTGTTAATTTATAAGTTTGAAAATTATTTTAGCGTACAGTTCAAATGATTACATATTTAGTATATAAATTCACATAGAGATTATTTAAAAGCATCTAAGACTCAGCTTCGACCGTAATTAAGGCATTAAACTCTTCATAAATAAGAAATAAATATATGAATGAATAAATAATCTCTGAATGAATAAGTAATAAATATATAAGTACAAAAATGAAAATTACTATTTGTCTCTTTTTACGATTTTTTTTTCAAAACGAAATAAAAACGACTATATATCTAAAGATCTTCTTTTTTTAGTTTATGGATCCCTTATACATTCTCGAAGTTTGACCATTTAAATTTGCGACACTTTATATAAAATTATTTTCAAATCTATAGTTAAATTTTTTAATGCTTTAATAAAACCATTCTTTTCTTTTATATTTATAAGACAAAAAAAATTGTTGGAGTTATATTATTTTTTATTACTTTCTTGCGTTGTAATAATAATAATTATATCGTAGAGCGATTATATTGAATATTTTTATTTAAGCAATGGATATGTCTGATAAAGAAATAATCTATTTCATTCCATTCTATTCTTCTTCAACTTTCATAAATAACGGATAAACGATTTCTTCATGTTTTCCGAATAAAATCTCATCAGGTGTTGTCGCCATAATCAGTAAGAAAGAAATAAGCTGATTCTTTCAATTAAGCAAGTGGCAGGGGGAAGCACTAAAGAAAAATAACAACGGCTAATCAGTGTGACATTTTTAAATTTTATTTTTATCATCGAATTTTCCATTCTTTCTTACTCTCTTGAGTTAAATGAAGTCTTCCGCATTTCCTGCATTATTCGAAATCTTACGGGACTGTTTTCGCGTAAGTCCTTTTTGCAATGCCGATGGAGAGTAGTCTTATCGAAGTTATATTCCTTGTTAGCTTATGACCTGGAAGCTTATGACCTGGAAGCTTAGGAAGTTTATGACCCGTCTTACCTTCACTTCCGTATATATGT
>NW_012130104.1:703239-721038 GCF_000143395.1 Atta cephalotes | reverse complement strand
ACACACACACACACACACACACACCACACACACACACACACACACACACACACACACACACACACACACACACACACACACACACACACACACACACACACACACACACACACACACTTCAAGGACGGTCTTTGAGTGAGTACATTTGGACAATTGCATTTAGCGAGCCTATTCTCTGTTTCAATGCAGGTGCATTCCAAATGAATTCTATATATAGGAGGTTCAAATGCAATTATCCAAATGTATTTAATCAAAGATTGCCTTTGAGAATTTAGACACTTTTTCTTACTAACAATAAACAGTATTTAAAACTTTTAGACAAACTATAAATTTGTTCTTTTACGTGAAAAATCTATGTTAGCATAAGTTTTTACCTCTAATATTTACTTCCGATATCGATTATTTAAAAAAAAGATAGATTTTTATCTGCATTATTTTTTATTAAAAAGAATAAATTCTGAATTGTATGGTAGTTTAAAGTTGTTTTTTTATTTCACGTATGAAAATTTTACATCATGTTTAAGAGTAACAAATTTATTAGGTCGTGTCAAGCTGTCCCAGCAGAATACTTTAATATTAGTTCGGAAAGTTGCTAATAGAATCACAACTTTTATCACATGTAACGTGATAAAACTGTCAGTGTCAATTTATCTGTATGCCAATATCATATTTGTTTGTCTTTTTTTTTTACTCTCAAAAATTTATTGAAGAAAGCATATATAAATGTATGCATAAAATTATTACAGTTAAAATAAAACAATTAAAATAACCGAATTTTATAATTATATTTATTTTATTGCTTCACAGTTTACTATAAATTTTATTGAGATTTTAATGAAAATTTGTGTGGTTCCGAATGATTTCTATTCATGATTGATCTGAAATTTTACACATTATAGTTCAACGACACAATTTATTAATTAACTTTTTTTTTGCATAAATAAATATAAATATTTATATTTTTTCTCGAAAAATATATAAGAAAAATAATATTCTGAAATCACAATAAAATTATTGAATGTTAATTATTATTGCAAAATTTTCATTAAGGATGTATCATATGTTTAGTTTCTGCAAAATATAATTAGGAATTAGCAATTTAAATTTTCTACTTATACACAAAAGAACATATACATATGAAATGATTTAATAAGATCAATGTTTATATTTTAACAATATAGTTTAATAATTCAAACGAAAATTTTCGTATTTTATCTTAATTTTTTTTTTAAATATGTCTACTTTTTATTGCACTCATTTTTTAATCAGGTTCTAAATTGTTGCCAAATTCTTTTTATTATTCGGCGCGCAATATTCGAATAATTATAAAAATAATTATAAAAATATGATATATATGCAAATATACATATAGTATACATTTATAATAATTTAGATTGAATTATTTAAGCATTAAAGATCTAGCTTTAATCGTTATGGCCATTATTCTATTTCTTACAGTTGAACTTTTGTTATTACTTTCAAATACAATATAGAAAAATCTATAAATTTTTCATCTTGTTAAACAATATGTATATTTTAAGAATAAAGTATATTTCGAAGCTGAAAAGAATGTATTTTTTATTCTATATTTAGCTTAAGGCGAATGCTGGAGTGGTCAAATTGTCGGAACTTTGCGGATAGATATAAATCTCCGAATTTATTACAATAAATAGAATAAATAAAAAATCCTTTTACAGGATTAAAGTAGACGCAAAATTTAGTGCTGCAATAAATTTTATATTAATTGTAAAATTGAAAAGAAGTTAAAAACTTACATTTTTTCAACTCGTAGAGCTATCACCTAATAAAGTCGTAATCAGACTGCATTGGAAATTGAGATTATATCCTTGTCTCATTTAGATAACGCACTACCGTATAAACGAATACGGGTCGTTTGATAAGTTTGGTAAATTTCCATGAAATGGCGCTACAATCCATTTGATGACGCGACATCTCGAAAGATCCACTCTTCGAACCCCTTCAGGCCAAATTTCAGCTAGAAAGGACGCATAGTTCACGTTTGATAGTCATTTGAAGCGAGATTGGCGCGCAAAAAAGTGTTCTTCCATCAAGACAACGCGCCGTCCCACAAGTCGACCGTTGTAATGACAAAACTACGAATTGGGCTATGAATTGATTCCTCATCCACCCTATTCTCCGGATTTGGCCCCGTGTGACTTCTTTCTGTTCCCAAACTTAAAAACTTAGCTCAGTGGGAAGAAATTCTCATCAAATGAGGAAGTCATTGTCGCCGTCAATGAGTATTTTGCAGACTTTGAGACAGCCTACTTCAAATGACTATCAAACGTGAACTATGCGTCCTTTCTGGCTGAAATTTGGCCTGAAGGGGTGGCTCGAAGAGTGGATCTTTCGAGATGTCGCGTCATCAAATGAATTAACGCCATTTCATGGAAATTTATCAAACTTATCAAACGACCCACGTATTCGTATATCAGCCATTTTTATTTCTTTCTTCATCTCTTGTTCTATTCTCACTCCGCCATTGAGTCGAGAAGGTTATGATCGTTACGTTGTTATAGGTTATAGCTTCTAAGCTGTTGGAAATCTTGTAGCTTCATATTTATGTATTTCCGCATTTCGAAATTTTATAAGACTAATGCCCGTATTCATAGTCAGACTTTGTACTTAAAGCTTCCTTAAATTTATCTTTAGACATTCAGCAGCCAATGAAAAGATTATTTAAATTTCCTGCGAATAATATTCGTCGACTTGCTGTATTACTGTAAAATAAATACATGACTTGTGAATAAACATTACTTCCTCGCAGATGAGAAATTTCAATCCTTTTCTTCAACTTGACATACATATTTGGCACCTTATCTAGAAATAACCTGAACGCCAGACACTCTTCAGGTCCTGCACTAATATTAGATAGATATTCGACTGATTTTGAGAGCAAAAATGGAAAGAAAGGAGCTACAAAATTTCAAGCAGCAAATACAATCATAACCTATAATGACCATACAGCTCATAATCCACACAGCTCAGAGCTGATGGAATGGAAACAGAGCAAAGAGTGAGAAAAGGAATAAAAATGGTGGATGTGAATACGACCTACGTTTCTAATGCTCTTTCTAGTTCGGATGTACACAATTGTGTAGTCTGCTTTTGCACGCATCTTCGCAACAGAATTTGAAAAAACCGCCAAAACTGATCCGCGCGTGCCATTATTCGCGTATCTTGCGCATTCACCAGCGCTCTCGGACGCCGCCAGCGCGTCGCCATGTCATGATGTGTCATTATGTTCTATTCTTCGCTTAAGTACAGTGTTTCACTCAGTATTCAGCTTAGTATTGCATTATGTCATATAAGCATAAGAAAAATGATAGACATTCTCGCCGGCACACTGAGAAGTCCAGAGAGCGTTTGTAAAACTGGCACTGGAAAAAAGATCGCTAGCTTCTCGCTCAGGGATACAAAACTCGCCGAGGAGACGAGACTCGTCGCGGGAATGTACTCAGAGATTCCTCAGTTCGTCGCTCTCGATCCAATGAGAAATTCATCGATTTCTTAGACCGTGAATTTCTTAGGTTCGTCAGACTCGCGAACATAAGCCT
Source organism: Atta cephalotes (assembly GCF_000143395.1). Classification (NCBI taxonomy): domain Eukaryota; kingdom Metazoa; phylum Arthropoda; class Insecta; order Hymenoptera; family Formicidae; genus Atta; species Atta cephalotes. The sequence continues at coordinate 717,460 of NW_012130104.1, read as the reverse complement.
GCCTCCCAGCAACCGAGAGATTAAAGTTTCGGTAAAAGACAACGCGCAGATGGACGATATGTCCTTACCAGCATCCCTGATTACTCTCTCAATCTCAAATCAGGGAAATGAAGGACCGGCAGTCGCTAGATTCGACCGAGGCTCTGTATCAGATGCGTCTTCTTAACGAGCCAGCTTTGTTTCTAGCATAGAGAGACATATCCGATGGTCTCTTCATCCCTAATTCTTTCCGTTTTTTCTTTAGCCACGGCGACTGCAGATGATGAAGACCTCGAATCGGCGTCCCCTCAGGACCCGCCATTTACTGAGGCACTTGCCACCGAGCACGCAATCCCCCAGACTCAAATCTCAGTTCAGAGTCGCAGGTTCTGATCTGCGAACTGTTTGGAAGGGGAGCTCAAATATCTTTGGCTTTATCTAGCTGGAACAACATAATGCTTCGATTCAGACTGAGTCTCGAAGCCGTATGAGCAAGGAGGCCTGCATTCGTCTTTTCTCAAAATTTGAGCCTAAGGGGGATCTAATTTTTAGCCCTGTTTAAACTTAATAAGGATGTTTAAACTTAATAAGGATTTAAACTTAATGCTGGCTGCAGCGCTAATCCCGTTAGTTACTAAGCGTGATGAGTATCAAGCGTAGGTTTGGGTAGGAGCGTGTCTCAACGCTCTTGGCTCAGGTATATCCATTCTGTTAAATCCAGAAATCCTATAAATTCTTAATTAAGAAACAAGATCAGCTCTAATATTTTTTGCGGGGAGTATACATCTTTTCTCTGATCACCATTATCGTCTTTCGTTAAATAATAGGAGGGCCTTCACCAAACCTTCCTTAAACATTGTTAGCAATAACGCCGCAGACTCGGCATCAATGAGTTTCTGTTCGGTCAGAATTTTGCCTCAAGACAACACAGGTTTGCGAGAAGACAAGCCGCGAGGTTTCCAAATCAACAGATGGGGAACAAATCTCTACAGCCAATTCGACAAGGATTACGGCAATAAAATCAACCTTGGATGTCCAGATTATCCGCTATCGGAAAACCGAAGGTCTCTTGCCTGTTCGTTGGCGGTTCGTTGGATGGGAACTTCATATCGCAGTAGCCACTATTGTCAATCCCACTTGATTACGAACTCGACATCGCCATTAAACAGAGTAAGAACCGCAGGCCGTCTGTGCACTTTTTATGAAAATGGTTAAATATTACTTCCGATCCCTCATTTTTAGAAGTTATTCTGAGTTATCCATTCCCTTTTCCTGCAGCATTCCTTCGAGATTTACACAGTATTTTCACAGCGACACGCTTTTATGCGATAGAGAATTAGAACGCTTACAGGGAGCTATCATCCCTGCGAAGCCTTGTAAGGAACAGTTTATCTTTATTTTTTCTTATAGATAAATTATCCGAACGTAAACGATTTATATTCAAATCTGCGAGACTTAAATCATATATTGAACTACCACACAAGCTTGAAAATTGACGGATCGTCATCCGTTTGATGCTCCCTGAAATGAGAATGACCACCCTAGAGGACGCCTTACTGGTTCCCACATTTAAGGGACACAGAAAGTTCCTACATTTTCAATAGCGCGAAGTTTATTGAAACTACTTACGAATTTACAGCATTACCCTTCTGTCTACGGCCCCTTACATCTTCACAAAGATTCTCAGATCAGTGGTCACATATTTGCGCGACAGGTATCAATCGGTAATATATTTATGATTTCCTTCTCTTGAGATCTTCTGTCAACGAGCGCGAATCTCGCCGCTATTATAGGTCTTTTGTAATCTTTTGGTTCCCTCAATCAATTATTCAAAGTCTTACTTGGAATCCTCCTCTAAATGTAAATATTTAGGCCTATTTGATTCAGTAGAACAATCTATCTCAAGTTCTCCATAACGATGAGAAAAACTGTTATGCCTAACATTTAAAATAGCTACTAAAGAAAACTGTTCTACAAAAACTTTTGCTAATTTTATCGGTTTACTCGTCTTGATATGCCCAGCAGTCAATGTCTTTCTCTATACCAAATCTTTTGAGAGAGAAAAATTTTTAGCTCTATCTAAAAATAATGATTACTCAGCAATTATGATGATCCTTTCACATCTTCAAGATTTTAAATGAATTAACATTTTTTAAAATTTTTACTAATCTAATAGGATTCATTCAGGAATCTTTATGAGGGAAATCTTTATAGATGCCTCTCTGAACGGCTGGGGGGAATCACGCACTCATAGTTGATGATCGACTTCCGAAAGATTCCTTCATATAAACGCTTTAGAACTTAAAACAGTCTTCAATGGTTTCCGTTGTTTTGCTACAGATCTTCGAGATTGTAACATTTTACTTCATGTTGATAATACTATGTACATTTTACTTCATGTTGATAATACTTTTAGTTTACATTAACAAATTCGGTTTCATATAATTCCCTCACCTTTCGGCTATTTCAGCGTAAATCTTTGATGTAAGGCTTGTAACATCTTTATATTCGCCTCTTTCATTTCATCTATACAAAATGTAAATGTTGCAGATTCAGAATCCAGAATAGCAGATCCTGATACAGAATGGTCACTTTCTCACAAAGCTTTTCGCGAGATATTCGAAACCTTTGTATCCTTTAAGATAGATTTGTTCGTTTCTTTGTACAATAACAAATGCAAATTCTATGTATCGTGATTCCCGGGCACGATAGCAGTAGACGCCTTCACTTTTTCCTGGAAGGATTTAAATTTTTATGCCTTTCCTCCTTTTATTTTATTACCGCGGATTCTGAGGAAAATAATGGACAATAAAGTAATGGACACAGTAATAGTGCTCTGGTGATTCTTCCCATGTCTGGTTTTCATTATTCTATTGACCAGAGCCACTATTTTTCCTTCCTAACTTTCCTTCATTTCTATCTTCTCCTTTCAGGAATCAACATCAAGCGTAGAGATCGCTTTTCCTGAATGTCACAAAGTTATAGAAGCGAAGAACGCTTAGTATCTCAGGCAGCTATCCCAGCTCTCCTCGCTTCTTTATCAGAATCTAAAATTAAACAATATTTATATCTTCTTCGCGCTTGATGGAATTTTTGCCAACGCCACGGTGTATCCCCGTTTTCTTCTTCGGCTATCCAGACGCTAGAATTCCTATTGTAGTTCAGGAATTGCCCAACACTTCTTCATATTCCAGCTTGAATATCATGAGATCGGCGATCTCCTTAATTTCCTGTAATGAAACCGATAATCATCTTACAGTCAGACGTTTTTGTAAGGGCGTCGCAGCTCTTAAATTGTCGCGTTCGCGATAAGATTATGTGTGGGATCCAGCTCCGATGATAATCAAACTAGTCTCTCTCTATCTTTATAAGAGTGTTCCTCTAAAAAGTATTACTAAAAAGCTAGTGCTTCTCTTTGCATTCGATACAGGACATTGCGCTTAAACTCTTAATTCTCTCAGATTATCACAAATCTTGTGATAGTGAAAATCTTGTGATTAGTGAAAAATTGATGATTCGGGTTCCGGACCGGCTAAAAACATCAGCACCGGGTCGTTTCCATCCTTCTTCTGTTTCTCTCGTTTCAAAAATCACGAAAATGTCTGCATAGTACTCCTGATATTAACAAGACAAAGAAGTTGCGACTTTCTTGTTCTTCCTTTTTTATCTCCCTCTCTAAGTCAATCAAAGCAGTCATGGCTCAAACAATTAGCTGCTGGATCAAACAAGGCCTACAAGATTGTGGAATTAAGCTAAATTCTCGGCTCACAGTACTAGACATGCTTCAACTTTACGAGTAGCAGAGAGAAAAGTAATTTCAGAGCTTATCAAAAGAGCAGTAGGTTGGACAAGAGAATCTCGCATTTTCGTTAATTTCTACAAGAGATCGATTATCATTCTAGAAGATTTCAGTGTGTTCTCTTATCTTAATTATCACCATAAGAAGCAAAACCTTTTATATATATATATATATATTTTATATATATATATATATATTTATATAGAATGTCCTTTTTTATCGATTTTAATCCGTAAATATATCTTGAACAGTCCATTTTAAGGAAAAATGTTTCCGACAAAAGTTTTGAGACTTTGAGGGGTACATAAGATGATGCTATTGGTTTGCCTTGGGTGGCGTCGTCAAGGTCAAAGTAAGGCCACTTTGAATTTTTTAAATCTCCCATTTTATATTACGTATTCTTGTAGCTTATTTTAAGAGCTTTTCAAAACACTATAATTAAGTTCATTTTCATTAAGTACTTTTCGAGTTATAAGGCTTGCAAGCACCGCCAACATTAGCATTACCCAAGCATTATCCAATTGACGGATAAAATCTCTTGAATGTTGTTCATGACCTGGATAACATTTGTCAAGATCATTGCAGATTGTTCCTTTTATTTTTGCAAAAATTCATTTCTACATAAAAATAAAAATAAAAAGAGGTACAACCAATGACTTTGAACTTGATAAATGTTATTCAGAACATGATCCTGAACAATATTTAAGAGGTTTTAACTGTCGATCAGGCACCTTGCATAATGCTAATGCCTGTAGTATTGTAACTTGCAAGCCTTATTACTCGAAAACTTAATTAAATTAACTTAATTATAGTGTTTTTAATTATAGGAAAGTTCTCGAAATAAGCTACAAGAATACATAATAATATAGAGAGTCTCATTAAAAAAATTCAAACTTTGCTCTGATCTTGACGACGCTATCTAAGGTCAACCAATGGCACCATCTTATATACTCCTCAAAATCGCAAAACTTTTGTCGTTTTGTTTTTCTTTAAAATGTTCAAGAGATATTTGAGGTGATCGATTAAAATGAGACACCCTATATAATATCGAAGAAAAAGAGAAGCTTTATAATTAAACAAGTTTATATTTCAGTTCCCAGCAAATTGCATCTTTGAATATCTACACAGTTATGTTCATCCGGATGAGACAACATAGGGCATAATTGTGGGATTGAATGAACTTATCTGGGAAGTTTAATCCTGATTATGCTCGTGGTTTCATCTGGATGGACCATCCATCCTTTATCTATTTCTTCCTACTCTAGAGCGATTTGCCTCAAATACTTCGAATGTATGACATGGCGATGCGCTTGCGGCGTCTGAGAGCGCTGGTGAGCGCAAAACGATATATGAATAATGTCGCGCACGGTGCGTAGATCAGTTTTTGATTTTGGCGGTTTTTTTAAATTCTGTTGGAAAGGTGCATGAAGGAGCACGACTATACAGTTGTGTCCATGTCCGAACGAGACCACGGCATAATCAGGATTGACGAATTTCCCAAATAAGTTCGTTCAATTCCCACAATTGAAATTAAGAAAGTTGCTCAATTACACTATGAATTATATCCAACAGCAGATAAGATAGAGATTAAGAATATCGGATTGCTAGAACCATACATAACAACAATTATTGAATACGCACTTACACATTTTAATTGTGCTGTGTTTGTACTTTTTGTAACTTATTATTTGTACATATACATTTGATGAAGTTAGTCACGTGACTGAAAGCGTGACCGGCAGCTTATTGGTTGAGATTGAGATTGAAGATTGGAAAAATAGACGGAGTTCTATATTTCAATTTGCAATCTCGGTCTATTCTGTTTTTATTGGTCGAGCTTCAATCTTAGTAGTAGAGTCTCAATCTTAATCTTATTCTCAATTTTCAATGCATAGTCTGATTACGGCTTATCATAGATGTTTTCTTAATACGAAAGTTTTTATAATTCGTATGGACCAAATGACAATGCAGCACAAAACGTATTGCACACACGACAATATTGCACACATGACAATATTGCACGCAACACATTGCATACACGACAATATTGCACACACAATAGTATTGCACACGATGCAATAATTAATTGGCCCAGTTTACATCGTGCATTTGATACGCGTATTAATTAGTAACTTTTTATTAAATTATTTTACTTTTAGCAATGTATTTAAAGAATGATGTACTAAATTGGTACAATATGCTTCAAAATGATTATTTAAATACACATATTATGTATATGTTTACACATTATCGCCGAAATTAAGATAATTTAATAAAAAATTACTAATTAGTAATCAAGTGCATGATGTAAACTGGACCAATAGCGTCGTACGTGCAATATGCTGTGTGCAATATTGCTGTGTATAAAACGAAGCCGTAGGTAATCGTTTTGTAAGCAAATGTGATCCTCCTTACAAATGATAGTCATTATAGGATTAGTAGTTTAATAAAGGTTAAAATCTTTCGCTCTATTTTCGTCTAAATTGTACTATGACTGTACTATGATGTGTATACGAATGCTGAGCGAAGACTTCGAAACGATAAACAATAATTGTGTCTAGCAGTAGATTCGATTTTCCAAGAGATGGCGTTGCAATATGTTAGATAAGGACAGATGAATGCGTTTGAGACACAACATGCTTGTAATAATATAAGAAATGAATGAAAGCTGTCATTATTATCCAATTTGGAATTAAAAAAAGTTTACCTCGATCAAGTTCAGCCGTCGCTCCAATATCCCCTTAATCATCACATGAACAAGTTACTTTTTGAATAGAAAAACTGTAAAAGACATTTAAAGCTTGAATTTTAATGTATATGTTAATATAGCCGAGCAACAATGCATAAAGACGCGATCTGTCTAGTCTCGTTTATCACGCGAATAAACTTGCCATATTAAAATAATAATGGCAGTTGTCGGCCGTCACTTACGTATTACGACGTATTACCGTATTATGTGACGACTAAGTGAAATGATCGCCAGTTCGATCATCCGCCGAGCAACTCGAAACGATTGTCTCATTCGAATGCGCGATTTTGCTTAACGATGATCATTCCATTAGTCGATTCGTCGTAGCTCATTCAATAACCTCGGTGGTCCGTATCACGCACATGATCGTAATTTACTGGCCGTGATTTCGACAAACCGTTCCAGGTCGTCGCGGCAGCACAAAGCCACTTTGACGCGGCCGTCGTTTCGCATTTGCAGTCTATTCCGTGTTCATTTCGCTAACGACTCGTTTTATAAGCATAATAAGCGATAAGCTCTGCGATTTGCACCGCATCGACCTCGCGTTCTTCGACGCTGATTACTGCAGCCTGACACGCAAGAACAAGAAATTTTCGAACTTTTACGATGTTCTTCTTTTACTGGAACTAATTACTTGTTTTTTTATCATGCAATGTTGGCTTGTAAAGATAGCGGTTATACTTCTGTATCGTATTTTTAATAAGCAACAATCATGTTTACTTTAATTCTTAATTCGACGAGGCTACATCGATTTACACGATATTAATTTAATGTTAAGTTCTCTAGAGGCGAGTACTATATATTTTTAACGTTTCTTTAAAATTAAATCAAATATAAGTAAGTTTAATTAAATCGAATATAAGTTGCATATAAACGTTTCTGCGAGACAGAAGTTTCAAACAGATTGCATAATTTGCGGATTAATGAAGTAAATGTATTGAATTCATTAATTCTGTTAAATTGTGAGTTAATATTATTCCTGTAAATCCCATTTCTCTGTATATTATGTTTTTGATAGTTTTATTCGTTGCATATTTTACACTTTACTGAATTGAATTATGAAATTATATTCTAACCTGACAACTTTTATTTTATAAATGATTTAGTATTTTGTTTTTTCAGGATTTACTGTCGAGTTTTGATCATCATTTATCTGCCGATAGAAAGTATCTATTGCTCGCTCTCAACTACCAGAAGGTGAGTTTTGCTTTTAAATTTGTAAAAATGATGAAACGAGATAAAACGCGCGTATTATCGTCACATTAATACCAAGTAGAAAAAAAATGTAATTGTACAATAAAACGCGGACATCATGATATATTAAATTATATTAATTAAAATTATGAATCTGCGAATCTTTGACGTGATGATAATTACTATGCAGCTTTTCTTCAAAACATATGCATGCAAATGAGGATTACAGCAGCGCAATGTAATTGTCCCCCAACTCAACCTTACGAATAGGCAATTTCTGACTTTGCATGTCTGATCAGGTAATAAACTCAACGATAGACTATGAGTTTCAACTCTTAGTACACACTTTAATTTTGGACACCTTTACACATATTCGTATTTTGGATTAATTTTCATCATTTTTACAAGTATATAAAAATTATTAAACAATTTTTACATATATTTATTTTCATATTTTTAGAAAATATTTGTACAGTTGTGTCTTCATAACAAATTACAGATAAATTATTATAACTAAATACAATTAATATGAAAAAATGCACTGTTTTATACAAAAATATAAAATTCTGAAAATGTTTAAAAAAAATATGTTTCAATATCTTAAAATTGACATTTCAAACTACAAAAAAAAATAGTTCAAGTATCGACTATCCAAGAAGTTTAATTATTGAGTAACCTAAAAATAATGTTTTTTTAATGTGCACGAATGGCTGTAAATTGAAGATATATTGCATCTTAAACAATGCCAAAATACAAATTTTTTTATTACTATTGTGTTAAAAAACTTATAATTTATTAGGAAAATGTTCTTTATAACATTACAGACAACATAATATATAATATATAATATTACTAACAACATTAGCAAGGTTACCAAAAATCATGTTTATTAAGGGCTAATATGTTGTTCTAGAGTTAAATTCTTTTTTAATACAATAATTCGCGACATATTCTTGCAATACAACCGAGAAGTTGAAAATAAAGAAAAAAATAAAATTTTTTAGTTATAAAAAATGTTTGTACATACATTGGGTCATGTGTGAACCAATTCAACTTTGGAGTTATGCCAATTAAAGAATACACACGAATTGAGAATGGCAACGCACAAAAGTAAATTCCAGGCTTTTTTAGAAATAGAAAAGAGATCGGTATTTGACCAGGTGCTCTTAGTATTTCAAAGAAAAGAAATGGACACGAATACCCAAAGGTATGTTAAGAATTAATATTAATGTTAATGAAGGGACGCTTTTTTGTGTAACAATGATTCTTTCTTTTCAAATAAATGGCAAGTTAATTTATGTCTCGGTTCAATAAATGTTGAAGAAAGAAAATAATTAACAAATTCATTGTCTTATTATTTTTTTTCTTTGAAAACGTATTCTGAACATTTTTTATACTACTTTTTTTACGAAATAAGCAATTCAATTTTAATATTGGCAATTTTATGTATTTAATGAGAAATATTAAAGAGTTGATACTTATTGAAATAATAATGCCCTAATATTTTAATTGAAAATATACAGAGAGAATGATTTTATATATAAGTGTACTGGAATATCTAAAAATTTAGTTAAATACAGATTTGAAAATAATTTTGTTAGATCATTAAAACAATTATGTAGGAAACTCAAACATAATGAGCAGTGCTACAAAAAAATTTTAATATTTTAGCAATCAACTTGAGTGTCATATATAATTATTTTGATTTTAGTTCAACAAAACTATTTTAGTTTTGTATTTAGCTAAATTTTTTGATGCTTCAATACTGTTTTTCCCATAGATTATTGTTATTGGATATATTTGACGACTTAAATACCAAATTATATTAATTCTATGAATTCAAAATTTTAATCAAGCGTATTTTGTAAAATTTAAAAATATAAGTAGATAATCCTACGGCTATATCAGAATAAGTTTTGCTTTATGTTATAAACATGAATGAAATTTTCGAGAGAATAAATATAGAATTGCATAGTGAGATAATCACGAAAACAAGGTATGTAGGACTATCCGGAAGTTAACCGTATTGCCGAACGGAATGACTGCGATAAACATTAGATTCTCCCAACTCGTACCTTCACCTCTGTTCTTCGTCACTCGGTGAACTTGTTCGTCAGGTGGTTTGACTGTACGTCGGTAGGAAACTACTTAAACTTCCAAAGACTAGTAATTATAAGGAGCTTGAGTTGAGAAACTCTCTGAAACTGTGCGCCCATATCTGGGCGAATGAATTCGGATAAGGTTAAATGAATTAAGGTCAGATCGCGTAGTAGTCAAAGTAGTGCAAAGTTCGTTGAATCCGACAACACGCAGGATTCATTAAAAATAATATTTCGAGCATTATCGGAATGAACATACATATATTTCCATACTGAGAAACATGGTTTGATTGTAACAACAAAATGTATATGGTTAAATGCATTTTAGTTAAATCTAGCAAAATTTTTGGTTATTATAACAGGATGCGAGATTTTAATTAGAACGTTCGATAGCTTATACTATAAGGATTTGTTTAATATTTTTCAGTTGATTTATAAAATTTCTAATTATATTTACTAGACATACGCAACATTACCAGAATTCTGGTTAAGAGTATCCTAGCAGTTTTATTATTGTGCAAATCGGCGAATACTGTATTGCTTTGTATTGCATATATCGTATAATCATGTTATCGTGCATGTTGTATCCTGTACTGAAGTGAAATTCAATATAGTGAAATAATTAAAGGAAGTTCAACTGAATGAAAGTTCAATTGAACTAATTGTAAGTCGTACTGTGAGTTATCCGAACAGATTAGAAATTTGAAAAGGGCAGAGATGGATCCAGAAGTCAAGGCGGAGTCATTGACACGCTGCAAACGAAGGTCTTTCAAGATCAAATATGAAATATAAAATATTTAAATTACTATTGGTATATTACATTGAAAAAGTACTATATAATTATATAATCCAGGAAATGTTTTTATTTAAAATTATATAGTATTGGCGGATCCAAACACTTATCAAGAGGAGGGAGATGCTACTGGCGGATTCATTTTAGAGTTGATTTTTGGATTAGCGGGTTTCTGAAATATGCGCCAATTGTAACGAATGAATAACAAAGAAATAGGAAAATTTAATTACTTTACATTATTTTCATATCTTTTCGTTCTTATTAGTTATTATTAAATTTGCGCGCTGCAAGCGAAATTTTTTTTAAGCTTAAATATGGAGAGATAGATTGTTTGAATTATCATTAGCATTACATTGAAAAAATATTATGTAAATATTTAATTCATAAAACATTTTATTTAAAATTATATCAGCAAAAAAAAATAATAGGTATAACATTTTAGGTGTTAATCAAAACAATAGGAGCTAAAATTCCTTTGTCTTCATTGATCAAATTTCAATTTTCAATCTTCAATCTCAATCTTCAATGCGTCTGATTCCGGTCTACAATAATATATCTAATATACATCTTGTATTTCTGATAAACCTGTTCAACTGTTTCTTTAACAATTTCTGTTTTGTATGTAACAACGCAAACTCCAAAAGTTTCTTTCTATTTATACGATTTCTTAATCAAATTTTCAAAACCGCTAAACAGCTGAAAAACTTTGTTTAGCAGGAGCGACACTTATCGGCAGGCAGTAATATTTTATTGTAAGTAATCTTGCAATTAGTGATTTTCGCTTACACTGCATAACACGGTATCTACAATAAAGCAATAAGCCTTAAACCGCAAGAATCTAAGAGTTTCTTAAATTAAAGAATATTTTTGGAATATCAAAATTGTGATTAAGCATTTTAGAAATATTAAAAATATATGTAACATTTTAATTTTTAAAAAGGAAACTCCAAGAGGGGAATCATGATTGCCATGCTCCCCCCCCCTTCCCCTTCATGGATCCGCCATTAGAAAGGGATTAAAAAGAAAAGGAAGTGGAACGAAGTTATATATGGGAAGGTTTTGCAAGTTTTTAATATAAAATTTAAACAAAAAATCGATATTTATAACAATTTATTCAATCAACAATGTATTGACCGTCTTGATCTACAACATATTACCAACGCTTCGATAGGATCTTGATGTTACTCATAAAATCCTTAGGACTTGTGGACGAAAAAATCAGCGAGGTGATTTCGGATCTTTATTAAGTTGAATCGTTGACATTGTTTTGCAGCGAGCGAAACAAGTGGTAATCGGACAGTGCAAGGTCCGGTGAATATGATGAGTGCTGGATCATTTCTTAAGCCAAAGCTCTGCAATTTTTTTTTCATGATAAAAGAAGTGTGTGGTCGGGCATTGTCATGATAAAAGACTACACCGTTTCTATTTGCCTGCTACCTTGTGCAATTTGCTGGACGCAGTACTTTTTTGAATCTATCATTTGGCCCTGCGGGAGCAGGGGTTTCGAAAAACAGCAAAACTTCTTTGTAATCTTACCAAATGCTGAATACTTTCTGTGCACATCAAGTTTCGCTATCGTGAAGACTTGTCCGGACCACACCATGACTTCTGCTGCTTGATGTTGTAGACATTCATTTCTCGATTCCAGTGATGATCTGTTTCAGAAATGGGTCTAAAGAATTTTGTTTCAGGAGAGACTCACACCAAATTCCGGTCCATGATGTTCTTTTCGATCATTTCGTGACATCAGTCTTTTTCATCACGTCAAACTTTTTCAATCGGTCCGCACGGTTATATGATGAATGCCGAAGCGCTCCGCACGGTTATATGATGAATGCCGAAGCGCTCCGCAATCTCTCGAGTCGTTAAGTGCCGATCACTCTTTACTGCAGCCAGGAGTTGGTTGTCGTTAGCAGCATTTTACTATCCAAAGCGTAATGCATTTTGGAGATTAAATTTTCCAGAAAGAAAGCGGGCAAATCATCTTTCGCATGTGTTCGCGCTTAAGGCACCATACACATATTTCGCGCTTAATGTTCGCCACTTTATGGCTTTTACGGAATAAAAACAGTAAAATATGATGAAAATGCAATTTTTGCTCTTCCATCTTACTTGTACCTGCAAGACGTCCGATCAAAACATACACTTCTGCCAAATGTCAAACGTAGTGTGACTTGTCAAAAAATGTGCAGACTGGCATTTGAATGACATATCTATTTTTTGACTCTAGTGTCACTTATTAAAAAATCTGCAGAATTTTTCCTCCAACCCAATATATGGCACAGCTGATGAAAAAACGTCTTTTCTTTTCTGTTAATAGATTTTTTTTGAGAAATATTAAGAAGTTTTTAATTTATAATACAGTTAATTTGGATTTTTGTAATTATATATTGTTTTGTAAATATTGCTTAGCAATACTCGATTAATAAGAAATTCTGATAATGAAAAAAATTTATTCAATCAACATCAGATTTTGATAAAATTTAATTAGAAGGAATTAATCAAATTCATTCGGTAATTCTTACAAGAATTCTGATTTTGAACAGACATACTGGTTGAATCTACTAGATTTCCAATTAACCCAATCACACTTTTTTCAGTATATTTGCAACGTTCAAATAAAATCTTTCAATGCCACGTAATCTCTCTACTGAAAGAAAAATTGATAAAAGTTTAGGTATTTGGTAATTGCATTATAAAATAATTATGATTAGAACTTCCATTTTTAATTATTGTTGCTATAATATTATATAGTAATAATAATTAGATGTACAGTTTTATGTACAGAAAAGAATGTAGTTGTTATTCTCCCCGAAAATAATATAAAATTATACATTATTCGCGGGACAATAGCGTTCGTTTGCTACAATAATGACATAATTAAGAAAACTATAATTTTTTTAATTGCTTGAAGGAAAGAACGAAAATATAAAGAAAAAAATATATATTAAAAAATATCTATATTAAAAGAACATAATTTTATAATTTAAAAATATATATATTAAAAGAACATAATTTATTTTTTTATAATCAATTATATACCAAAATTTAAAAATTAATATTTCAAAATTTTAATAATTTAGAACATTCGAGCGTATTCTGGAAAAGTTTTTTGTTGTGTTGTAGCAAATAAGAGATATATTCTTTTGTGTATAGAATTACAAGTAGTATAGAAAAATAAAATTTTATTTTTCACAAGTAATAATATTTATATTAGGTGTACAATTTTGCTTCCGCCGTTTTCCTATAGATGGCTTTAGCGGTAAGTGGTGGTCGAAATAAATAGATCATATACGTCATACAGTAAACTTGGGCATCTGTCAAAATAACCCCATAGAAACATTAGTCGATTTGTGTCTGCATCATAAAGTTATTCTCGATTGAAAATGTCAGTTTACGAGCCAAATTCTCGTCATTTGCGGGAGGTTTTAATTTTTTGCTTCAATATGAAGAAATCTGCGGCTGAAGCTCATCGAATGCTCTCAAATACTTATACTGAGGCCGCTATTAGTGAAAGAACGTGTCGTGAATGGTTTCAAGAACGGTGATTTTGACGTCCAAGGTCATGCTCTGTATTTGGTGCGACCAGCTCGGCGTAGTGTATTATG
>NW_012130104.1:696835-703219 GCF_000143395.1 Atta cephalotes | reverse complement strand
ATCGGTATCAAACGCAATTGATGCGTTTGAGCCGAGCATTGAAAGACAAACGGCCGCAATACAACGAGAGACACGATAAAGTGATTTTGCAGCATGACAATGCTCGACCCCATGTTGCGAAAGTGGTCAAGACATACTTGGAAACGTTGAAATGGGAAGTCCTACTCCACCCGCCGTATTCTCCAGACGTTGCTCCCTCTGACTATCACTTGTTTCGATCAATGGCACACGACCTGACTGACTAGCACTTCCGGTCTTATGAAGAAATAAAAAATTGGATCGATTCATGGATAGCCTCAAAAGATGACCAGTTTTTTCGATGCGGAATTCGTACGCTACCGAAAGATGGGAGAAAGTAGTGGCCAGCGATGGACAATACTTTGAATCATAAATGTATAACCAGTTTTTTACAATAAAGCCTCTATTAGTAAGCTTATGAACCAGTATTCTGGACTATAGTAAATTTTAAAATTGTATCAAATACTTTTCTAATATAAAGTTTAATATACAATGTTATACAATGTTAAAATTTTTAATATACAATGTTAATCCTAGACATTAAAATGGTCTGCGTTGCATTTCAAGACTAAGCTGCTAATTTGTTATCGCCGATGATTGCATAGGATTTATTTATATATATTTTTTTTCAAGTATTGATCTTAAAATCTGTGTATTTTGCTGTGACTTCGAATTACTTTGGTATTCAGATCGTATTTAAAGTCTGCGTATTTTGAAATCGCGGTTGTAATAAAATGTGCGGGAAATTTATTTTATAGGAAAAAACAATCTCACTTTTTTTGTATGATAAATAATATTAATTTCTCCTCATTCTCTTTTCTCGTTACATAAAATAATATGAAATCTTTTACTTTCAAAATTTCTTTAAAATGTTTTAAGTGGCATATTAACCGTCTCAATTATTGCAATAATGTCGTGATCAACATATAAAAAGGAGGAAAAAATATATTAAAATACAAGCTCAAATTCGCAGCACTTCGGACACAACGGATAAAATGCGCGTTTTTATTTTTGTCCATTCGCTCGACTAGCTCCTTCATTTCATGAATTAGTGTCGACTGTGTTCAACGAGGCGCGGCCAAGTTAATTCGATGTGATCATGCGAACACGAAGAAAGAGAAATAGAGACAGTAGTTTAAACCACGGCGTGAGCATTGTAGCAAACTAAATACCATATAATATCCAACGCGACTGTGCCATGCGGGATTCTACAATTGTACGCGATAGTCCTTGTCGCTCCATTCATCCCTGCATGCGTTCGCTACTTGGGAACTATTGCCACGTCCTGAACGGCACTGTCCATGACCGACTAACAACCATCCGTCGTGCACGCCGGTCAGTTCAATTGCATACATTACCGCTACCATAACCCCCTTTTGCTTCCCCTCCCATCCTCCCTTCCGCGCCTGGTCGTCCTTTCATCCGCTCCTTTGTATACGCCGATCTATGCATGTGCATAACCTCACTCTAGTCTCCAACAGTTCACAGTTGTCGCTGTTACCGGCGTACGCGAAATCCTGAATTATGTCCCAGATGGACCATCTGAATCTCTGAAAAGGGACTATGCACTATCCGTAAGCGAGCGCGAGTACGATAATCGTCCCCCGAGAAATCGCTGGTTTATCTCGATTCGCCGATGTCCTCTCGATGTAACGTGATGGGACTTGGTGGATTAGACACAGTGCACAGTGAATTAGAATGAGATCGTTTTTCTGGATATTGAGCTCGATAGAGAAAATTGAGAAAAAATCGCAAATCATTGATACATGGAAACAACGATTTTGCTGAAGTTTGCTGAAGTGCTGAAGTTATTTAAAAGTTTAGTTAAATATAGGTCTGAAAATAATTTTGTTGCATTATTAAAATAATTATGTAGGACATTCAAGCTAGTCGCTATACTATTAAATTCATAATGTCAAATTATATTCAATTTTTATGTTATTTTTAGTTTTGTAAGCCACTGCTTCTACTCAATACATTATTAAATTTAATTAAATTATGTGAAATACAAATATATTTTGAAATTTGAAAATAAAAGATATTAAGTAGATTCTCGCGTTTGATGAAATATAAAATAAATTTATAATATATATGTAATAAAAAATTAATAATGTAAATAATATCTAGAAAATTTCATTGACTTTTACTATTACCATTTTGAAGATTAATTCTAAATTTATGGAATTTTACATTACAAGTTAAAAGTATAAGAATATAGTTATTCAGTAGTTATTCTCTTTTAATAATCAAGAATATAATCAATATAAAGGCCACGGTATATACAATGATATAAAGGCAATTAGAGTTAATGGATGTAAGTTGCTGGATGTAAGTTGCTGGATATAAGTTGCTAATCTTTTAATAATTCCTTGATAAATTTGAATAATCTTCTAATTTTTGATCAGTTCATCAGCTCATACAAACTTAGGACTTTTGATTCCATTTTTCAAGTTATCTTCAACTTTCACAATTATAAGTAAAGTGTAATTTGATGTAGATTCCAGTAATATAATTGTGATAGAAATTCAACTCATCTCAGTTTACAGATTCAGTGGTAATGAAATAAAATCCATCCAAGATCATTTAACTTGAATATAATGTAATTCAAAATATTAACCGACGAGTTTCTCATTACGATAATGTTGTAATTAAGAACATATAACACTGGCATCGCTTAGAATATAACTTTACTAATTATTCTTAAAATATTCACATTCTATACATTAGTTATTAAGAAAAAGAAAGAATATTTTTATCGTGTTTAAATCGAATACTAATATGATAAAAGAAACATTACGGTAGTATTAAACAAAGACACTTACTTTGAAAAAGTTAAAGCAATGCTTAATGATGAAAATACATACATGAAATAAATATTTAAAAAAAATATTTAAAGATCCAATCAATATGATAAATTTAAAATTGAAAAATATGTTATCGAGATGGAAAAAACTTAAATACATTTCGAACGACTTTTACAAAAAATTGTACGTTAATGGCGGCAATATTTCTAGAGCGTATGCATTACCAAAAAAGATTGTCCTTATAGAATTATAATATCTTCGATAGATAGCACATTTTATAATTTGGCGACACACTTAATTTGATTGTTGAATTCCAAGGATCCCTAGTTACATTAAAAATAGTGTTTTACTACTTAAATTAGTTTTATTACTTAAATTAAAAAATATTAAGATTGATCAAGGTTATATTTTAATTTCATTAGACGTGATATCATTGTTTACTAATATTCCATATAATTTGATTATTAAAACTTTGTTAAAAAGATAGAATTACATCAATAAAAATTATAATTTATCAAAGGAAGAATTTTTAAAAGTGATTGGTGTAATTCTGGATTTATCCTTTTTTTACTTTTGACAATCAATATTATAAACAGAATTATGGAACACCAATCCGATCCGATAGGTCCGATCTCACCTGTAATAACTAATTTAGTGATGTATGAATTGGAAAGTTAGGTATTTGAGAGAATTTCAACAATTTACTGTTTTATTATAGATACGGATGACTTTATTCTTTGCCTACCTAATACCTAATACCTAATTCAAATTAATTCAATTGTTGACAAATTTAATTCATACCACGAAAGATTATAATTTATTTTAGAAGTAACTCGATTAATTTTTTAACAATTATTGATATTACATATAACAATTAGAGATGATATTTATTAAAAGACAGATGAACGGTTTAAATTTGAAGACAGACATGGAAATGTTAAAATCTTACATTGACCTAATAAATAAAAACAAGAATACAATAAAGATTGTTCATTACTACAGGAAAGTCATTAGTTCTCATTATCGTTTCACATTTAATGGTATGATTTCTTATTATGTATTCAACTTAAACGATGAAGACATCCTTTTTTCTTCTTAACATAACTAATGATAGAATGATAGAATATAGAATGTGAATAACAACATTTTAAGAATAATTAGTGAAGTTATATTTTGAACGCATGATGCTGTATAACTACAACATTACCGAAGAACTCGGTTAATATTTTGAATTATTCCATTATATCCAATATGATCTTACCATAAGGTGGATATTATTTACCACTGAGTCTGTAAACTGAGATGAGTTGAATTTCTACCACAGTTATGTTACTGGAATCTACATCAAATTGCACTTTACTTATTGCGAAAGTTGAAGATGACTCAAAAAATGGAGTCGAAACGTCCTAAGTTTGTATGAAGTGAACTGATCAAATATTAGAAGATTATCCAAGTTTATATATCCAAGATTATCCAAGTTTATATGAAGGAATTATTAAAAGATTATCAGCAACTTACATCCAGCCTATTGATTCCAATTATTTTTATATCATTGTATATACTATGCCTTTATATTGATTATATTCTTGATTATTAATTTAAGGAGTCATTTACTAAAAATTCATTTAGTATTAAAATTAATTTAATTGTTCTCTTTTAAATTGACACTTGCGTATAAGACAGCAATTTAAAAATTATTATTCAAATTAAAGTAAACACTTAAATTTATTTTTGTAAAGTTTCATTTAAACTAACCGTACTGAAAAAAGACTAGTTGCTGCTACAATTTAGATAGTAAAATATGGCATAGCATTTTTATATGGCTGCAGTTTTTGATTGTAGCAGCAAATTTTTAGTTGCGTTAGCTTATTGAAATCATATACTGACATTGCGGATTGCGGAATCAAAAACTGGTTGCTGCAGCTATATATGCCATATTTTACTATCTAAATTATTGCAGCAACCAATCTTTTCTTTCAATATACAGTTTACAAGATATTCTTCAATGAAAAAAGCTAGAATATATTATACGTCAAATGGACGATACATATATATTAAATGAGCATCTTTTACAACTTTTATTTTGTCATTTTGAAAATATTTAACAACATATAAAATTAATCATAATTATGTATAATAACATAAGATATTGTTAGTAATCTTTTAATTCCATTATTTCAATTGTTTTTTTATATATTATTATAAATAAACTGTCTATTGACTTGAAAGTAGCGCGAAAATCTCCTTAGTTGAAAGTTAAAAAGTTTTTGTTTTTTGAGATGCGAACACGCATTTAATTATTATGGCGAGTATTTAATGCGACTATTGTTATACAGTCTCTGCGCATGAGATGTATTTTAACGCGAATTAAATAAAAAACTATACCATTGTTTACCGCGTTTGGATGATAATTTCATAATAATTTGTGACAATCGAGCAATAATAAACTTATAATAATTTAATAAACTTAATAATTTAATTTTGGTTTATTGAAATTTATCAAATTTGCGATATTATGATGACTGATATGCGTGAACTAATTAAATTGATCTAATTGGATTCTCTTCACATAATTATGTAAACTGTCTCGTGCAAATTTCCAACGAAATTTGAAATGTAGAAATATAGTAGTTGCAGCTTATATCAATTAAATTTATTGCGATACCTAAATAGAGGATGAAAAGCAGGCACAATGGAGATTTTTCTCATTTAAAATAATTAAAAGTTTTTCGTCTATTGATATCTTTCTTCGTAAAAAATTTCATTTTATGAATTTTTCTTCGCGTAGCACCACTATTCCGGATATTAGGAGCGGCATCTGGTGCAGGCTATATCTTTAATACCTTGTGAAATTATGCACTATTAATGTCGCGGAGTTCCCCGCGAGCTTCTGTCCACTCCATTTTTATAAATTAAGCGTATTACGCCTTATGTGCAAGCGAATATCGCGTATTATTTTGAGGGAACCAAGGCATCCAAGAATGAAGCAAGATATGAAGTTGCACTAATTTGCTCTTTTTCTTTTCGTTATTAAAATAAAAGAATATAACTATATTAATGCTTACAAACTTTCTTCCATCCGCAAAATTTGCGAGCTTAAATAATTTGGTTTTTATGCAAAATGCACAATGTAACTTTTATTAATTAAAATTAAGATATACACGAATAAATTTTCTTTTAAAAAATGTAACATTTAAATAGTAGTGAAAGATTATTGTTATACGGGGTAAGTTATAGTTAATTAATTTTTTTAGCTGCCACAAGTGACAGCACATTTTTATGAATTTTTATATGTGATTCTTATGATACTCTACAACTTCACTTAGTTTAGCCGCCATATTTGAACTCTAGAAGACGCTATGTATGTTTTCTTTTTATTTTCATTATTAAAAGTAAATATTTCATTGTATAAATCGCTTGTGTTATTGTATGTGTATGTGTGTGTGTATATATATATATATATATATATATATATATATATATATATATATATATATATATATATATTACGTTAGTTATATTATTTAATTTTAAATTTTAAATTAAAAAGTAAGTTAGGTTA
>NW_012130104.1:692549-696724 GCF_000143395.1 Atta cephalotes | reverse complement strand
ATTTAACTTTAAAAGTTTTAAAAATTTAATTTAATTATTATTAAGTTAATACGTTACTTAGTTAGTTTAGTTTAGTTATTAGTGTAGTGTGTGTGTGTTATATATATATATATATATATATATATATATATATATATATATATGAATCAATATATATACTGGTTTTCAATCTGTATTTTTTTTAAATAAAAATATAGAAGGTTATTACACTTCGATTGGAGTAAGTTGTTACAGTATATATTATAGTATATATTATAGTATAACAACTTGCCCCATTGAAAACAATTTCTTTTTTTTCTACACGATGATGCACAGACAAATAGATTATAAATAGACTGCCGACTTTGTCTCCATGTTTGAAGACAGTACTGAGCAGCGCCATATTTGTGTTCACTCACTTGTATAAATCACATGGATAATAATTTTAGTGTTTTCATATAAATTTATGCGATATTCATAAACAGGAAGCATACACATATGTATATTGAAACGAGGACAACTCGGTCAAGTTCCTCTCTTTCTATCATATTGAATCAGCAGCATAGTTATAAAAGTCTATGATCTTTATGATCTTATAAAACGAACGATCTTACAAAAAATAAGACAAATAGAGGATCTATAAATATACAGATTTAGAATGTCTATACGACAGCGGCAAAAGAAATTAAACATGGTTGCCTGTCTCTAAGAAAAGCAGTAAATACGCATAACATCAATTTTATGACTTTTCAACATTAACTTTAATAACTATAATTACGAAAAAAATTTTGTAATATATTTTTTTAAATTTTATATCAAAAAATAAATATTCTTTTTAAAATATTTCAAGTTTGATTTCATTGTAATTTTGAATTTGCTAATATAATATATTTAAAATATTGTAAGTGTGATATTGTAAGTGTATAACATTTTGCCTCAACTCAGTAACAACTTGCCGCACGGTGGAGTAAATTACAATTTATCTACTGATAGAAAATTTTAATTTTTAACATTTAAAGATGTAGATACGAATCAGATAAAAATTAACTATCTATTATAGTTAAAGATGTATGTGAAGCAATGCATAAGTATTCATTTAAATATATACAGTAGTACGGAAAAAATTGCTAATCAAAAATTCAACAACTTGCTCCGGTCTCCCCTATCATAAGATTAAGTTACAGCAATTAAACTTTATATATATGCTTATTATATTAAGGATGACTATAAAATTAAAAAATTATGAAAAGGATTACAAATTTTTTTATAATATATTATACTTGAAAGTAACACTCTTAAAAATAACACTACAAAAAAGTACTAATTTCAAAAAATATTAATTTCATGTAAATAGAACAGCAATTCTAACACATAAAAAAATAATTTTTTCTTATTATTATTAAAAACATTTAAATAAACGTAGAGCAATAATTCTAATGTATAAAAAAATAATTTTTATTTATTATTATTAAGAATCATTTAAATAAATGGGTTTGCTCAATTGATTTTACCATGTCTTGTGTCGATATATTAGGAGCAATTTATTTTCGATAGGCACAATGCTTCCTTTTACCTGTGTCATCTCTCTTCACTTGATTGCCGCGTCGCGCTGATCGATAAAAATTTAAAATTGATCACTGCCTGCGAAATTAAATGTGGATCCTTCTAAATTAGAGAGAGAAAATTATATTCGCAGCTGACTGTGCCACTTTACATTTTATACTCCGCCGAGATATCCAATTAATTTTTTTAAAATCGCGCATATACGCTATCGTGTATCGTGTACCTATGTCGCCGAAATCCTCCCTGGTGTGCCTCTCTACATCTCTTGCGTCAACTTTATAACGTCAAACGCCAGTGACATAATCCAACGTGATCCATGTGTATTGACCATTAATTAAACAGCATTTCTGTCGAATCTGTTGGATTTATACCTTTATACCTTCTATAATCGAAGAGATTATTCGCGATAACGCGAATGATTCTCTTTAATCGCTCGCCTTGTATGAATAGAATATGTTGTTTCGATTGTTTAGTGTATCCGCGTACAAAATAAGAGGATGTGATGGGATAATCTTATATCATGCTGGAAAAGAACTTCTGCGACACATATTGCATCACAAAAATTATAATATTATTTATTAATGATATTTAAAAATAAAAAATGAAATATTGATTTCTAAGTTGTTGGTCAAAATTAAAATTTTTTAATTTTGGAATTACAATCCGAGAATTAATTCTGGAACTACAGTACATTGTTAGGTATCAAAAGAGCAGGTGACAATTCAATCCTTTGAGTTAAATGATATTTTGTTATTTGTACATCCATATGTGTTAATAAGGGGATGTTGACCAAATTGTCGGGACATTACAGATATAAATCTCGGAATTTATTGAACGAAATAAAATCCTTTTACAAGATTAAAGTAGACACAAAATTTGGAGGTAACGGACTTTATACTATAAAATCGGAAAAAAAGTTAAAAAGTTACATTTTTCAACTAACAGTAGAACTGACACTTGTGTAGAAGAGACCGGGACAAGTTGATACAATTTTTTATTAGCAATTTTTTTTTCCGTACTAATGTATACATTTAAATTAATGAGAATACTATGCATTGGCTTCAAGTTGTTGAGAGGTTAGGAATGTGGATGCAGGCAATAATGACAATACTTCTTTATATGCGGATTGCTTTAATTAAAAAAAGATGCACGTGGTTGCTACATGTACTTGCTTAATAGCGAGTCACTCAGCGAACAAGAAGAAGGAAGTGATGCTCAATAGCGATACACGATGGTGGCGGATAAAAGAGAAAATACATGGTAACATGCCCTTATATGAATCGGTACACATACATGTGGATCATGAAGGCGTGAGATATGAATAATGCAACTTAAATCTAAATGATATTACAAAAGTAAAACATATAAGAAATCAAAATATGTAAAGCATTAATTAATTCTAATGATTAATTCCACTCTTACCGCTTACGTATTTTGCACCTATAAAGGAAATATGATCGCAGTTTACAAATTTAAAGCTGTATTTCGATTCATGACTCCCATTTCATATCTAAGATATTTGAACCGATCTCGTGGTAGACCTTTTGTGAAAACGTCGGCTAATTGGTTCTGGCTTGATATAAATTTAACATCTATTTCGCGTATCTATGAACTTTTCTCGGATGAAATGATAAGGCACGTCGATGTATTTTGAGCGACTATTCGGGGTTTTTGACGAGTTTAATCGCACTCTCGTTGTCTATCAAACTCACGGTCGCTTGTCTTTTTGAGTCCCATGTAATTGGACCATTCATTATCTTGAAAATGTAGTTGCTTGTCGAACGTATATCAATATCTGCATAGTCGGAGTCGCTATACCTTTCTAATTTGGGGATAAAACCGTTATCTCGTATATGTGATTCCGTAATCTAAAGTTTCTTTTAGATATTTGAAAATTCGTTTCACTGCATTCCAGTGAAATATAACATGATTATCCAAATAACGACTGGTGATTCCGACTGCGTAAGAGAAATCTGGTGTGGTTGTAGTCGCTAGAAATAGAAGAACCCTACAGCTTCACAGTATATATTCACAAGTTGTGTTCTCAGCATCGGCTGACCGTAACTTTGTATGAAGGTCGGCGGGAATTAATACAGGATTTGCATTGGACATCCCGAAGCGTGCCAATAGCCGATCGATGTAACGTTTTTGATGAATAAAGATAACATTATTCGATCGATCGCATTCTATCTCTATATATATGTTTCCATCTCCTTTGGTCATCTCGAAAGTCGCATTCAAGGTAGAAAGAAATTTTATTCAGCGTATCTTGCAATGATTAGTCCGTCATCGACATAAAGAGTGAGATACACCTTCTCGCCTTCAAACTGACCGAGGTAGACGCAATGATCTGCGCTGCTTTGCTGGAAATTAAACCCTTGTAAAAATTCATGAAATTTATTCTAGCATCTTGCCGTCTGTTTAAGGTCACATAATGTCTTGTTTAATTTATAGACCATTCTGTCATTTTCTGTATCAATAGCCTCCGGTAGTTGCATATATATATATATATATATATATATATATATATATATATATATACTACTAGTAGTAGTTACGTTAAGTTAACGTTACGTTAGTTATATATTAGTTAGTTTAGTACTACTAGTACGTCTCGTCGTCGGTCGCGTACG
>NW_012130104.1:677980-692529 GCF_000143395.1 Atta cephalotes | reverse complement strand
TTACGTACTTACGTTTACGTTATACTATACGTACGTACGTACGTAGTATATATATATATATATATATATATATATATATATATATATATATATATCTTCGTATAGAGTTTCGTTAATAAACGCGGTTTTTGATATCAAATTGGTTTGACTCTAGATTCTCGCTCGCGGCGATCGCCAAAAGGATGCGTATTGAATCGTAGCAAATCACGGTGGAAAACGTCTCGATATAATCGAAATCAACTTTCTGCGAAAAACTTTTTTGCGCATAAGCGCGCCTTATCGCTTCCTATTCGATTTTCTTTAATTTTAAAAACTTACACCCGATTATATTACGGTTATATTTTTAGATAGTTGGACCAAGATCCAAGTGTTATTCTTCGCCTCAAGCTCCTCATTGATTGCTGATTTTCGATCTGCATTTTCGCCCCAATTGCCTTGGTAAAAGTCGTTGATTCGTCAAATGTTGCAACACTCGCTTCGTAACGATTCAGCGTTTTTAATAGTTCTTGATTTCTTAAATTATACGCGGGGGCTTGTTCTATCTGCTCTGAATTCTTTGTTTCGTTAATTTGTTCAAGAGATTGATTTTGCTTTTGTTTGAGAGATTTAGAACTATTTTCGTCAGTAATTATCAAATCTGACAATATATTATTAGATATTCTATCCAATTTGTCGGATATTTCGATAATCACAATGTCTCTTGCCATTGTTATTTTATTCGTGAATGGATCAAAGAGCTTACAGTTTGTAGATTCGCCATCAATGATATCCCACCAAAATTTTTTAAATTTGGGATCCCACTTCTTTCGCTGATTCTTAGACACGTGCATAAATGCGTGCATAATTCGAAGGGAGTAACGTTACGCGATCGCGAAGAAATGCATCGATTCAGTATATATGCGACTATGTTCACAGCTTCGACTCATAGACGGGTAAGTTTTTTGCGAGTAGCATGGTACGAGCACACTCAACTATTGTTCTCATTTCCCTCTCTGAGCGATCGTTCTGCTCATGCATGTGTGTACGGACGTCTCAAGGACGATTCCGCGAAGGGCAAAATAATTTGTCATGTTTTTATTACAAAATTCCGTTGTCGGCTCTAACCGTTTTTATACGCGTCCCGAATTTGTTCAAAACTATTGGGAGTACAAATTAATTCGATCCGTTTCCCTAAAGATAGCTCCAGCTGTTGTGAATGGTTCACAGTGACAGCTGATTTTGGCGGTTTCAGAGAGGTTAAACATCTGCTAATAATATTCAGTTTATATCGCTTTGAGTTTCATACAAAAATCTTGATTTTTACTGTGTCGAATTTTGTGTTAACCAAGCAATATTTGCGAGAGGTTTTGATTTTCTGCTTTAATTAGAAGAAAAGGCTGAAGCCCATCGAATGCTTGTTGAAGTTTATGGTGACACTGCTCCAACTATCATATAATATAAATAAAATATAAGATAAATCATGTAGGGAATGGTTTCGACGTTTCAAGGATGGAGATTTCAGTGTTGAAGATAAGCCTCGCTCTAAATAACAAAAAAAATTCGAAGACAAAGAATTAGAGGCATTACTCGAAGAGGATCAGAGTCAAACGCAAGAAGAGCTTGCAGAATCATTGAGGATAACTCAACAAACTGTTTCTGTACGATTAAGAGCTATGGGAATGACAAAAACAAGGAAATTGGGTGTCTTATGAACTGAAACCGAGAGACGTTGAAAGGCGATTTTTTACTTGCGAACAGCTGATTCAAAGACAATAGAGAAAAGGTTTTTTGCATCGGATTGTAACTGGAGATAAGAAGTGGATATTCTACGACACCCTCAAGAAGAAAAAATACTAAACCCGGTCAATCGTTGTCATTGACCTCAACATCAACACTACGGCTGAACATTCATGGTTCGAAGATCATGCTCTATATCTGGTGGGACCAAAAGGGTCTTGTTTATTATGAGCTGCTGAAACCTGGCGATTCCATTACGAGCAATCGATTACAATTGATTCGTTTGAGTCGTGCATTGCGAGAAAAATGGCCGGAATATGAGCAAAGACAAAAATTATTCTTCTTCAACAAGACAACGCTCGGTCTCATGTCACTAAAGTCATAAAAAAATATTTGGAAACGCTCAAATGGGATGTTTTACCGCACCCGCCGTATTCTCCGGACATTGCTCCTTCTGATTACTGATTGTTTCGAAGGATCAACAAGGACACCGATTCACTTCTTTTGCAGAAATCGAAAATTGAATCGCCTCCAAAGACGAGTCATTTTTTCGAGATGGAATTCGAAAATTGCCTGAGAGATGGGAAAAAGTAGTAAGCAGCGATGGACAATACTTTAATTGATCTGTTCATTCATTTTGTTTTGAAATAAATGCACAAAAAAACGGACCGAATTTGTACTCCCTATATTATATGCATTTGCTACTTTTCTCAGACAGGTCGTCTTTAATTTCCGTTGCCGTTGTCGCGTACGTTTCTATTGTACATTTACATATTCATTGTTTATTTTTTTTTTAAGATCGCATCGTTCTACAGACTTTTATAACTAGATTGCTGACTCAATATGGATAGAAAGAAATGAACTTAATTTCGAGCTATCCTTGTTTCAGTTACACACATGTATGTATGCGTCCGTCTGTGAATATCGCATAAATTTATATGAAAACACTAATGTTATTATCCATATAATTTATACATATGAGAGTGGAGTAAACACATATATGGCGCTGCACAGCGTTGTTTTCGAACATGGAAACAAACTAGACAAACAGTCTATTTATAAAATCTGTGATTAATATCATTCTGTAGGAGAAAAAAAAATGGTGGATAAGTTGTTATCTGTAACAATCTGCCCCGAAATGTAATAACTTGCCCCAATTTTCTATTTTCAATTCGAAAAAATACAAATCGAAGATCAGTACATATATCGAGTCAAATAAAATGTGTTATTATAATCAAATGTATATAAAAGAAATATACAAAAGTTAATCACATACCTCTAACTTATACAATAACACAAGCAATTTACAAAATAAAATATTTATTTTTAATAGTAAAAATCATGAAAACATACTTAGCGTCTTCTAAAGTTTAAATATGGCGGTATATGGTTTAAATATATAAACTAAGTGAAGTTGTAGAGTATCATAAGAATCACATATAAAAATTCATAAAAATATGGTGCCGCCTGTGACAATTAAAAAACTAACTGCAACAATTTATCTCGTGTAACAACTTGTCCCGATCTTCTTTAAATATATTTCCTTAATATAAACATTTTATAGTTTATATTGACAAAACAACAATTTAGCATCCAGTATTTTACAAACGGTATTGAGTTTATGAAACTAAGATAAAAAGCTTAAGAAGAAAGATTTATGTCAATCTGCAGAATACGTGTATAATGCTGAGCGAAGACTCGGAATAATAAACAAAGCAGTAATTACGTATGACAGTAGATATTTGATTTTAGAAATGGCATTGCAATATGTTAGATAGATGTTTACGTTCGAATGAGACAGAAAGAAATGAATTAAAGATGTCACTATTATTGACTTTTTTAATTTGGAACTAAAAATGTCTGTTGACATCGTTTAAGTTCGGCCATCACTTCGTATTCCCTTAATCCATTTTTGTTTTAAATTAAATAACCTTAGTTTTAAAGTAAATAATATTCACATATAACATACTTAGTAAAAATAGTAAACTAGATTTAAATTAAATTTAATACATTTTCTTGAGTTGATTTGTTAACGCATTATTCTAATTAAATTAACGGCATATTGAGCAGTGGCGATGAAAATGATTCAAAATAATTTAAATTGGTTATAATTTGATATTATATTAATTGAACAGTATATTTAACAGTATATGAGTTAAAAGCAATAGCTTTTTATTTATTATCTTTAATGCATAATAAATTTTAGAAATAATATGTCTTTCGCGCGCGTGCGCACACGCACGTTAAAAGATAAGTATTTTTTAATGGAAAGATTGTATAGATTGTGACATTTCTTGATTTCATTATCGTGCAAAAAATATTTTAAATGAAATGTTTGCGACGTGAAAGAATATTTTACTACGTTTTATTTTTAACAATATCAGGTGCAGTATACGACCGCATAAAGGACCTCATATAGATGAGTCCGACCATTGATAACACAAAATATTATGAAGACAGCTGTTTCTTGTACCATTAGAGGAATCCTTAGTTACCAGCAAGCTATAGTATATGTTAGTTGCGCTTTTTGTATCATTAGTGTTCCAATAGGATAATAATTGTTAAGTATGAAAAAATTTTTCTGTTTTGCTCTTTTCGACAACAATGTATTAGCAAAAATTTTTAAAAAAGTTAAAAATAACTTAGAATAAAAGTAATGATTGCATTAATTATGTTATCATTAATTATCCCACGCTGTTTTATTCGCATTTTTATACAAAAGATAATATAAAGAATAGATCTCTAATTTTACTGAAAAGAGAAGATAAGAGTTATAATCTTTCAAGATATATAATATATACAAGATATATAATATATATAATTTTTTTGAAGTGTTAATATTAAAAAATAAATAACAAGAAGGAGCTACAAGCCAGATCTTTATGTATTTCAATTCTTAGAACATATGTTTCGACCTTATTATTAGTCATCCTGTGTAAAAAAGTGTAAAGAAATTAAACGAAAATTTGACAAAATTAATAAAACGGTTAAAATTATACAATTTATAATTACGCAAAAAGTTGATAGTATTTATTCTATCTATCTTCCACATAATGCAATGCTTTTCTAGTAATATTATCGGTTATATTCTTCCATTATAATAGTTGCAATAAGTCCATAATGATAAAAATATTGAACGAGTCATTAAATAAAAACAGCACACATTCTGTTATCAAATTAAAATAGATATAAAGTAGATATAAAAATTGAAATAACAATGAATAAATGATCGTTATATTCAAAATTATTAGTATATACAATCCTTATTTTTTTAATAGACAACTATATTAAAGTGTGTGTTAATAAATCAAATTATTGTACATATACTTCAACTGCGATTGATAAACCAGGATATAATCAGTAATTGAAATAATAAGTCAATGTGTTAATATTAAGTTTATACACACACATATACACACGCACGCACGCACGCATACAAGATGTCTGATAAGTTTTGACAAAGCGCTTGTGTGCGCCTTTTGTTTTAAATAAAACGGACTGAGTCGAAAAGTCTACTATTTTGCAATTGTCGCAATAGTTAACAAGATATTAATTAATAAAAATCGCTGAATTTTGGTTTTAAATAATTTTTTACTCAAATATTGTCAACTTTACAGAAAAACAGCAAGAGACAATTGTTTATTTTCTTCTCATAAAATTTTGAAAATTTTTTTAGAATTTTTTCAGAATTTTTTAATACCGTATTTTCTCATGTTGATAAAAATAAGAAAATAAGATAATACTGAAAAATTGATAAAAAATGATTGAAGAAAATTCGGTAATTTTTAATAATTAATATCTCGTTAACTATTGCGAAAATTATAAAATGATAGAGGACTTCTTGATTCAGTTTGATCCGCCCTAATCTACACACGAGCGCTTTGTCAAAAATTACTGAACATCCTATATATACAACATTGCATTAACACCTAATAATATGTTAGACCAATTTTTTATTTTTAAAGCTGATTTGTTGATGTTGAGTATTTATCATAAATTTATGTAATAATTTCTCAATTTTATATCTATACACTACATAATATTTATATGTATGTATAATATAAATATTGTACATATATAATTATATATAAAACTTTTTAATGTTATATTTTATATTTTATACTTTATAATATTTTTCTCGAATTAGTACAAGTTTTTTGAGGATAATAATTTTAATAATATTGGTTATCTTATAACACACAAAAAAAACGCGAGATAAAACTCTTCTCCGCCTGCATTTCCAAGAAAAGTAAGCTCTCATCGAGTTTACTTCCCGAGAATTCTCTTTTTATCCCATTTGTTTTGCGTTGTGCAACTCTTTCGTACTCTTGTATATGTACTCTGAAAAATAGATAGGAATGTAACAAATCAACAACTAAGAGATAGACAACATTCTTTTTTCTTTTTCTGCAGTGTTTTTCATAGTGCTTGAAAAATCTTTTGATAACAAATAAGTCCGTCAATAACATCAAACATAATGTTAACAGGAAAAACAGCTGCATGTTTTGTCTCCAGAGATTTTCAGGTAGATGCGAGTTTATTCTTGATCGTGACTACTTACTAATCGTAATGCGTCTATTATTCATGATGGGATTTATCAAGATAAAAGTTAAATCAAAATGAAATAAAATACATTTTGAAGTTAAAAATTGATATTTTCATACATATAGTATTAAAATTTAGAAAAAAATTTTACTGCCTAACGTCACGAAAGTCCTCAAAGTTATCATTTTTTTACATCTTTCACGCTATTTTTCTCAAATTGTGATGTTATAACCAAATTTAGAAAACGGATTTGTTTAGTACTAAAAAACTATGGTAAATGATAAAGTCACATTCAGACAATGATCTAAGTGTAAATTCACAAGTTAATGTAATTTGATATGTTCTCGGAATATGCTTTCTCATATTTCTTTCTAAATGATATAGCGTTATCAATGTTGAATTCTTTTCGACTCGATGTTAAGGAAAATATGTCATCTACTACGTCGGACGATTAAAATTATGAATTACTCCAATGAATTACTTACAAAATTATGAATTTCACCGTCGCGTCGCGACACTCTTGGCCGAAGCCCAAGGAAGCCGTTTCCACGATCGAATTTTTCTTTCGCCAACTCTCGTTCGCCTTGAACGAAGTCTCCAAAGTTCCTGGACTACTTGTCTCTGACTTTAATCCGGGATTTATACCGCGCTCTCCGGCTAATTCAGGATTTATATACCAATGATACTTGGACATAGTTATCGATGACGTTAGCGTGCTGTAATTTCGGCTTTGCATTTGATTGAGCATTGTCACATTCTTGCAGTATTAAGGAGATGCTGGAGTGGCCAAATTTGGGGGGACTTTGCAAATCGATGTAAGTCTCCGAATTTATTGAACGAAATAAAAAATCCTTTTACAGGATTAAAGTAGACGCAAAAGAGTGCAACAATAGCTTTATATTAAAATCGGAAAAAAAAGTTCATTTTTTTCAATTCGTAGAGCTATCATGTAATATAGATGTCTCCTTACAGCCTTGCGCATAATAGAAGGAATAAAGAATCAGGAATAAAGAATATATGCTTTCAATCTATTAGAAACCGTGTATTCCAATGTATCCGATTTCTGGATAGGTTAAAATTGTTTAGTCTTTATTTCTATTGTGCGCAGAGTCTAATACAAAAGTTTTATAGCTCGTATAGACCAAACGATAGTGCAGCACTTAGCGCATTACGTGCACAAATAATACTGAGTTTATGAAATTAAGATTAAAAGTTTAAAAAATTATTGTCGATCTGCAAATGACGTATATACAAACACTCGGCATGATAAACAAAGCAATAATTGTGTTTAGCAGTAGGTGTTTGATTTTGCAAGAGATAGCGCTGCAATATTAGATAAGGATAGATAAATGCATTTGAGCAAGACATAACGATATATAAAAGTATAAGAAACTAATGAAAGATGTCACTATTAGTTTCAAAAAAAGTGAATGCATCCAATGAAAAATTAAAACCAGATGCTACAATCTTATCTAATCAAGTTCTATCAAATTAAAAAGTAAAACACAAATGATATTGTTTCTTGTTATTTATACAAACTTATCTTTTTAAAAAAAGATAAAAAAACTAAGCATGCATACTTTTCGTAAAGAATCATTTGAGCCGGTTTCATCAACACTAATTATTTTTAATTGAAACTGACTAATTGTGTTTGTGTTTGCTGTTTAGTAGAATTGACTACTTATGATTGATAGTTAATCACCGATTCGGCTTAATTGAGTTGGTGAAATCAGCTCTTTGTATATAATCCTAAGTATCCAACCCAATTAATAGTAGTTTTAATTTTTCTTCAAGGATATTCTTATTGAAAGTCTTTTTATTCCAATTTAAATAATGGTTTTCCAATTTTAAATAATGGTAACTTTAATTCTCTGTCAAAAATTATTACTCTTCAAAAAAAATATATCAAATGTATCAAATGAAAAATTAAAACCCAGATACAATTTTAACTAATCAAATTAAATTCTATCAAATTAAAAAGTAAAACACAAATGACATTATCTCTTGTTATTTACTTAACTCTAATGATATGTATCATTCGTATAAAAGATTTGATACCAACAAAATTGGCCAAGTGAAATTCCTCAAAATTTTATGTAGCATTTGTAAAAAAGATTAGATATCAACAATTAGTGTCAAGTTAAATTCCATGTAATTCGGATACTAAATTATATAAATAATAACTTTAATGATATGTATACTTATACTTTCATGACCATTCCTTTAAAAGATTTGATAAAAACTAGCGCAAAGTTAAATCCCATTTCTTTATACTATGCCAAATTAAATAAATAATGAATATTAATCTAATGATATGTATCATTTGTATAAAAGAATTGATATCAACAACTGTGGCGCCAAATTAAATTCTATTATCAAAATAAAAAGTAAAACTCAAGTGATATCTTATTATTATTTATTTAATCCAAATGGTACTACCTTTAATTTTTATGCAATAATAAATATACGTATAATAAATATACGTCTTATTGAAGGATTTTTCCTATTTCCAATCCAAATTAAATTCCTCTTAAATGAAATTATTATATCACAATTCAGTCAAAAATATTTTCTCTTTCAACTAAAGTAGTGGTTATTTAATTCTCCTTCAAAATATTATACAAAACATTATTACAAAATTGTATTACTTTGCTCAATAAATATTATCATAAAAAATTAAAGAGTTAACCGTATAAAACGAAAAAATTTAATTTAAATAGAAAAATTTTAACACACATGTTAATGTTAGATATTAAACATATATTGGGAGTACAAATTACTTTGATCCGCATTTATTTCAAAACAAAATGAATGAACAGATCAAAATACAGATTAAAGTATTGTCCATCGCTGCCTACTTTTTCCCATCTCTCAGGCAATTTTCGAATTTCCATCTCGAAAAAATGACTCGTCTTTGGAGACGATCCAATTTTGAAGCCAATTTTCGATTTCTGCAAAAGAAGAACCGGTGATTTGCTGCATCCTTCGGAACAACCAATAATCAGAAGGAGCAATGTCCAGAGAATACGGCGGGTGCGGTAAAACATCCCATTTGAGCGTTTCCAAATATTTTTTTACGACTTTAGCGACATGAGGCCGAGCGTTGTCATGAAGAAGAATAACTTTATCATATCTTTGCTCGTATTCTGGCCGTTTTTCTCGCAATGCATGGCTCAAACGAATCAATTGTAGCCGATACCGATCGCCCGTAATGGAATCACCAGGTTTCAGCAACTCATAGTAAACAAGACCCTTTTGATCCCACCAGAGAATGATCTTCGAACCATGAATTCGGCCGTGGTGTTGATGTTGAAATCGATTGACCAGGCGTAGTATTTTTTCTTCTTAGGGTTGTCGTAGAATACTTTTCATCTCCAGTCATAATCCGATGCAAAAAATCTTTTCTCTGTTGTCTTTGAATCAGCTGCTCGCAAGTGAAAAATCGCCTTTCAACGTCTCTCGGTTAAGGCACCCAATTTCCTTGTTTTTGAATCATTCCCATGGCTCTCAATTGTACAGAAACGGTTTGTTGAGTTATCCCAATGATTCTGTAAGCTTCTCTTGCGTTTGATTCTGATCTTCTTCGAATAATGCTTCTTTGTCTTCGAAATTTTTTGGCTGTCCAGAGCGAGGCTTGTCTTCAATGCTGAAATCTCCATTCTCGAAACCATTTCCTACATGATTTGTCAGTTGGAGCAGTGTTACCATAAACTTCGACAAGCATTCGATGGACTTCAGCCGCATTTTTCTTCCAATTAAAGCAGAAAATCAAAACTTCCCGCAAATATTGCTTGGTTAACACAAAATTCGACATTTCAAACACAGGAAAAAATCAAGGTTTTTATATGAAACTCAAAGCGATATAAACTGATATTATTAGCATATGTTTAACCTCTCTGAAACCGCCAAAATCAGCTGTCATTATGAACCATTCACAAAAGCTGGAGCCATCTTTAGGGAAATAGAACCGAACTAATTTGTACTCCCAATATTTCTCTCTCTATTATCGATTTTGTTAAAACTGCATTCGACTCAAATTGTCGTATCGCGACTTTGATTAGAGAATTTCTAGTATAAGACAAAAAATGTTTCTTCCAAGAATTTCCACTTCATCTTTTTATTGCGTATCCTATTTATTTTTTTTTTTATACGATGAATTCATATATATATAACCAATATTTCAATAGTTTTTATAACTACATATTTTATAAAGATAAACTTCACCTTTTAAACATATATTAGTATGTTAAAATCGCACTGACAGAAAAAATGATTGCAATTGTGATAATTAGGTGTACAACTTTGCTTCCGCCGTTTTCCTATAGATAGCTTTAGCGGTAAGTGGTGGTCGAAATAAATAGATCATAGATGTCATACAATAAACTTGGGCATCTGTCAACATAACCTCATAGAAACATTAGTCGATTTGTGTCTGCATCATAAAGTTATTCTCGATTGAAAATGTCAGTTTTCACGAGCCAAATTCATTTGCGGGAGGTTTTAATATTTTGCTTCAATATGAAAAAATCTGCGGCTGAGGCTCATCGAATGCTCTCAAATATTTATACTGAGGCCGCTATTAGTGAAAGAACATGTCGTGAGTGATACAACAGTGTTTCAACGCTTCAAGAACGGTGATTTTGATGTCGAAAACCGGCATAGCGGTGGAAGAGAGAAGGTTTTCGAAGATGCAGAATTGGAGACATTACTTGAGCAAGACTCGTGTCAAAATCAAGAAGAATTGGCACGATCATTGGGAGTGACTCAACAAGCCATTTCAAAACGTCTCAAAGCCATGGGAATGATTCAGAAGCAAGGAAATTGGGTGCCGTACGAATTGAAGCCGAGAGATGTTGAATGGCGTTTGTTTGCTTGTGAATAGCTGCTTGAAAGGCAAAGACGGAAGGGATTTCTGTATCGCATTGTGACTGGGGACGAAAAATGGATTCATTACGATAATCCCAAGCGCAGAAAATCATGGGGAGTTCCCATGCTTCCACGTCGACGGCCAAATCGAATATTCATGGCTCCAAGGTCATGCTCTGTATTTGGTGGGACCAGCTCGGCGTAGTGTATTATGAACTGTTAAAACCGACTGAAACAATCACAGGCGATCGATATCGAACGCAATTGATGCGTTTGAACCGAGATAGAGATAAAGTGATTTTGCAGCATGACAATGCTCGACCCCATGTTGCGAAAGTGTCAAGACATACTTGGAAATGTTGAAATGGGAAGTCCTATCCCACCCGCCGTATTCTCCAGACGTTGCTCCCTCTGACTATCACTTGTTTCGATCAATGGCACACGGCCTGGCTGACCAGCACTTCCGGTCTTATGAAGAAGTAAAAAATTGGATCGATTCGTAGATAGCCTCAAAAGATGACCAATTTTTTCGACGCGGGATTCGTACGCTATCCGAAAGATGGGAGAAAGTAATGGCCAGCGATGGACAATACTTTGAATCATAAATGTATAACCAGTTTTTTACAATAAAGCCTTGAATTTCGGAAAAAAATGGCGGAAACAAAGTTGTACATCTAATAGTTATAATTTGTGATCATTTTCGGTGCCAACTATTACATATTTTTTGTAGAACTATAAGTATAATTATATATAATTATTATATTATATATACTACTAATATATGTAATAGTAATAATTATAAAAATGGAGCATTGTTATAATTATTTTATCATGTAATGATTATAACAAATACTAAACATTTTTCTCTCATTGCATTTTGTATAATTTAATTTTCAAGAAGAAAGCATAGTATGTAATTTATATACCATGTGCATTATATCTAGAACGCAAATGTATTTTTCGTTTGCTGGAGTTTAAAGACTTTACATATCTGGACTAAAACGTCCATTATGCCTCGGGCTTTGATACTTGACAGAGAAAATTCCTGTCCTCAAAGAAATTTATAATTCATGTACACTTCTCGTGATACGAGAGAAGTAAGACCTTTGGTAGAATTCTTCACTTCTACTAAAGATTCGTTCAAGAGTTCGAGATAGACTTATTAAGCTCTTCTGCGTCTAGAACATGAAAAATTCGTGGCGCAGTACACGAGCGTTGCAACTGCTTCTAAAAGAGTACGTCTCGTTGCACCGGAAACAATTGAAGCATTTATCATGAGGTAAATGTATTGTTGAAGCGATTTATCTTTGTAATTCTTTAAAACAGATCTGGAGCACGAGTATACAATTTTGTGTATCAATAAATATAAATAGAAGATAAAATTGTAACAGAATGAAACTCGATTACTTAATGCAAATATACGATATTGACGATATATTACGAATAAAATCTATAAATAAAAAATAAAAATATGCGAGAACTATATATACAGTTATTTATCATTAAAGTGATAATAATTATGGATAAAAATCATTAGTATAATTGTCATGTAAAGCTCTAAAATAAACCAGCACGACATTATAAAAGAGTCGAGTCAAACACGCATACGCACATATGCACACATATAACGTAACGCCAAGGAATCGGCATCGGTATTTCGGAAAATGAGTATGGAAGGCGGCATGGGTCAATCTTTTAATATCGATCACATTGCTGTGATCCCCCGACAAGTAAATTTGTGGAAACGCTAATGAGAAGGGCATTCGAAGTACATTAGATGATGGGGAGTCGCGTTCGGTGAACAGCAATTATGAATCATTTGACCGGTGATCGAGCCATAGTTTACATCGTAGCATTTTTTTCGAGATCTGAGTTTTCCTCGTGTTCACGGGTGTGTTTAGGGGCTGTAACTCAAAACTTGGCTTGTAAACGTGTTGCAGTGACCAAAGAGACTCAAAGTGTAAATTCTTTCACCTCTAGGCGTTGTCTCAAATGGCTCAAGGCATTAATCGCCTTTAGACGTTGTCGTCAATAAAACATGCTAAATACTCTATACCATATTCGGTAAATTATATTATATATCACATAATATTGTAATGAGTGCGAACAATAACTCTCTTCTTTTAACATTCGACTTGTACACGAGTGAATTGTTTAAATAATAAACTATAATGAATACGAAATAGTAAGAATATTAATTTATTCCGCATATATGATACATGACAATAATATAATTATAGTTACAAATATCAAAAATTTTTTTCTCGCTGCATGCTCGTTTAATATTACACATGTACGCATGTATGCACTAGATAAGAAAAAACAAAATATTTTTTTTAATCGATTTATTAGCTCAAAAGCTTTTCTTTCATGTCAAAAGAACACCTCTAAATTTTTATCAGAAAATATTAAGATTCAGAGATTACTAGTGAACAATTCTTAAATTATATTTTAATTTTTCTTAATACATGTTTGATTTAGTGCAAAAATGACTTAAACCGAATTTCAAATATGGTACTGTATGTTTTTTTTGATTGCTGAACACGATACAATCATTCATTTAGCTCTACGATTTTTATTCTATTTTTTAATAAAGAGTTTTTTATTGTTAAATTGAGGCATTTCAGGATGTCAAAACCAAAGAGATATATATTAGAAGTTGTAAAAGAGATATATATTAGAAGTTGTTTCTATCCTTTATAATTGAATTAAATGCAACTTTTAAGGGCCCTGTAGGAGGTCCCAGGAAAATTCCAACTGCATCTTGTTCTGATGAATAGATCTACAATTTGAGGAGAGTAATGACTCATTTCTTTACATTCGGGTTATATTTCTTAAGGCATATATCGTACTGAATAAAAAAATTGATTGCTGCAACAATTTAGATAGTAAAATATGACATAGTATTTTTATATGGCTGCAGCAATCAGTTTTTGATTGTAGCAGTAAATTTTTAATTGTATTAATCTATCTGCAATATCAATATATGATTTCGATAGACTAATGCAACTAAAAATTTGCTGTTATAACCAAAAACTGATTGTTGTTGCCATATAAAAATGCCATACTTTACTATCTAAATTGATACAGCCAACCAATCTTTTCTTTCAGTGTAGGGTTAAATGAATTATTGCATCGTGTTCAGCGACTAAAAAAACATACACTACCACATTTAATATCCGGATTAAGCTATTTTTGCATCAAATCAAATATGTATTAAGGAAAATCAAAATTTTAATTTAAAATAAAAATCGTTTCACTAGCGATTTCAAAGTAATATCTTAATATTTTTGGATAAAAATTTAGGGGTTCTTTTGATATGAAATGAAAGTTTTGAGCTGAGAGGTCAATAAAAAAAATTTTTTTTTCTTGTCAATCTATGTATATATATATATATATATATATATATATATATATATATA
>NW_012130104.1:675821-677960 GCF_000143395.1 Atta cephalotes | reverse complement strand
TATATATATATATATATTGTATATACAACTCAAAAAATAGGAAATACGCTTTTTAGAACCCGCTCAAAATTGTACAATATTCAAAACATCATAATTCGGTGAAAAATTATTACAGACAAAAAAGCATTTGAAAGCTTGAAATTTCTACTTTCGAAATCGGTAATTGATATTTCATTCTGATTGATTCTTTATGGAGATATATGGACATTACGGTTACCCGTAAAAGTCTGTAATAATTTTTATAAACTTTACAAAGATCTATGGCATGAAATAAAATTTATATAAAAATGCGATTTACGACAGTGATCATTTTTTCTTCAACGTTCAATAACTCGATGAAAAAAAAATTGTACAGCACTCAATAAAAAAATAAATTGAAGGTAAAGATTCACTCTTTTGATTGCTGTAAACTGGATTTTTGTATAAACTTTTGTATGATTTTTACTTCACGCCATAAACTTTTACAAAATTTTCAGATTTGACAGGTATCCATTTGCGTATAGCTCCGTAAAAGATCAGTTAGATTGAAATATCTATTATCGATTTCAAAAGTAAAGAATTCAATCTTTAAAATGCTTTTTTAAAAATCTCATTACGATCATTTTTGACAAAGTTATTCTATCTTGAAGTTAAAGGATCATTTAGAATTAGCGTTAAAAAGGTTTTAAAAATCAAGATTTACGTATCTCTGCGAAAAATAATTATGAAACATTTGAAATAACTGTTTTAAAGCCAAAAGCCATAACTTTCGAATCATGTTTCTAATCATGTTTCTATGTAGAAATTTTATTTCAAACAATACTAATTTGAAGTCGATCTTTTAAAATTAAAAAATAAATTTGAACTTTGATGACGTATACGGAATAAAAAAATTTTCATTGGATAACGTTAATATAGATGGTAAACGTTAGTTTTCAAGAAATGGTAAGAGCACTTAAAAAAAATCCTTATTTTTTTTATAATAATGTAAGAGATATATTACACGAAAGTGTTTTTTAATTTTAAACATTTTAAAATCTCTGTTAAATTTTTCAAGAAAAATCTTTTCATTTTATAGAGTGTTAAAGATACGTCATTTTAGAAAGCAAAATATTGTTCTCTTATTCAAGACATAGAACTGAGAAGATTTTTTATTCTATGCATGTCATCAAAGTTGAAATTTATTTTTTAATTTTAAAAAATCGATTCAAATTAGCATCGTTTGTAATACAATTCTAAATAGAAACATTATTTGAAGCATTCGAGTTATGGCTTTAAAACGGTTATTTCAAATTTATAATGTTTTGTAATCATTTTTTATAGATACGTAAATTCTTTGATTTTGGCCTTTTTAAAATACTTTAAAATAATTATTTAGAATTAAAAATTTAATTCTAAATGATCCTTTAACTTCAAGATAAAATAACTTTGTCAAAAATAATCGTAATGAGATTTTTACAAAAACATTAAAAATTGAACTCTTTACTTTTGAAATCAGTAATAAATATTTCAATCTAACTGATCTTTTACGGAGCTATAGGGACCTGTCAAATCTGAAAATTTTATACAAATTTTATAAAGATCTATGTGTCATGAAATAAAAATCAAGTGAAAATCAAATAAAAATTACAAAAAGTAGTTTACAGCAGTCAAAAGAGTGAATCTTTATCTTCAATTTATTTTCTTATTGAGTGCTGTACAATTTTTTTTTCACCGAGTTATTGAACGTTGAAGTAAAAATGATCATGATTTTGTTTCAACATTCAATAATTCGGTGAAGAAAAATCGTACAGAATTCAATAAAAAAGTAAATTGGAAGTAAAGATTCACTCTTTCGACCGTCGTAACCGCATTTTTGTGTGCTTTTTACTTCCCGCGATAGACCTTTATAAATTTTCTACAAAATTTTTAGATTCGACGGGTATCTATTTGTATCCATATATCTCTATAAAAGAATCAATCACATTGAAATATCAATTATCAATTTAAAAAGTAGAGATTTCAAGCTTTCAAATGTTTTTTTGATTTTTTGTCTATGATAATTGTTCATCGCGTTACGGTGTTCTGAATATTGCGCAATTTTGAATGTGTCTTAAAGTATTCCTTATTTTTTATTGAATTGTATATATATATATATATATATATATATATATACTATAT
>NW_012130104.1:657001-674365 GCF_000143395.1 Atta cephalotes | reverse complement strand
ACACACACACACACACACACACACACACACACACACACACACGCGCGCGTAGGCACGCACACATTAAGTAAACATTCTTTAATTAATTAATTAATTAATTAAGTTTTCAAAATAAAAATATCATGAATGCAATCAATAAATGCATATGATATTCGATAACATACAGATAATTTTAGCATAATGAACGCTTCTTTCATTGAGAAACTCAAAGTTTTTGCAACTTATTAATTAAATTTTACAGATTAAAAGCATCTTGGATTCCGTTTTTATAAAATTACTAACTTTCTCTATTTTTTTTTTAGATCACTAGGTAAATATTATCAGAAAAATCTCGGTTCTTTTAATGATTTGTCTCAAAAAACAGCGATGGCTGAATTTTGATACACAAAATACGTGTCAATGAAAAAATCTTTTCATTGGATTTGATTGAACTTTATTCGATGGACAATTCGAGTCGCTCTCGAGATCCCACAGGGAATAAAATCTTATAAAGAACTTCGATGTGACAGTATCACGTGCTTGTGATAAATGACAGGGTCGCGTAAACACACGCAAACACGCATGCAACCACACCACGTACATGTGTACCGCGTTCATCATAATCAATCGGGCACGACGCGACAATGCAGAATGATTCGACCCGTGGCATTACTGGACATTCCTATGCGGAGGCTGGATGGCTCCATCGGCGATTGTAACGAGATGTTCATGCGTTTATGTGATCGCGATCGCAATCGATATGCCGTTAAATCTGTATTATCACTCTCTCGAGCGTAGGGGCATTCATTTGCACAGATTTAATGCCTGATGATTATCATTCCTGCGCGATTATCATTTGATTGTTACATTTTATTCTAACATCTGACAGTGATGAAATCTTGACAGTATGTCGCACGAACTTTTGCCAAGTTTGTACACATATATGAGATCAACGATAATTGTGATGTCCGCTTTTCAGATCGATGAAATCGGGAGAAGCAAGTCGACAAATTAATTTTTCTCGATTTTGTAATCATTATGTCTTTTTCCGTTATAAATTATTTTATAACAAAGTTATTAAATGCGATTAGATTAATTGAATTTTTACTGTTTTTAATATCGATGACTATTAAACTAAAAATAATTTTACATTAAAAGTAATTTAATTTTCATGCATCGATAAAATACATAGTATAAAATACATACAGAGGAGAAGGTGGTATTATGGCTAGTATAGTATATAATGGCCCCTCTTAATTCGGAAGTGCACATCTCTTTTTGTACGTAAATGGTTACTTGAGGTTTTTTATATCCCATACTACATTTATAGTTAAATGTTATCGTTATTAAAGATATATTATTTGTTGTAATGATTGTTCTATAATTTATTATTATCTAAGAACATTATATAAGAGGACATTATGTAAGAAGATTATGTAATCAACGTTTTCTGTAAAAATTAAGGAAAAATCAAGAAAATATTAAACAAATGGAAAAGCATATTTAAGCAGCTTATTGTGATAGTATTTACCA
The DNA here is from genome assembly GCF_000143395.1 of Atta cephalotes. Taxonomy (NCBI): domain Eukaryota; kingdom Metazoa; phylum Arthropoda; class Insecta; order Hymenoptera; family Formicidae; genus Atta; species Atta cephalotes. The sequence goes on along the minus strand of NW_012130104.1, from coordinate 672,853 downwards.
AAAATGAAGATATTACTTAATAAACCACTTTTAGAGTTTTTTTTACAAAATCATATAGTTAAGTGCTCGTAAAGACTAATTATTAAAAAAAATAATAAAATATATTATTGTATGTTCAAATGTAAGATGAATGCGTAATTAAATGTTAAAATGTAGTCAAAAAAGATTTATATATTTTCAAAATATTTGAAAGTAAAAATACGTTATAATAAATGCTGACTATTGTGTATTGGCATATTAACATCGTGCTATAACAGCGAGCTACTAAGCAAATAATTCCATAAGTAAGAATTTGCCCCTTAAGAGGTTCTAAAACAAAGTTCGGACAAGGTCATTAGAAGTCACGCTGTTTTACAGCGCATTGACATGTCTTTATATATTATCATATCAATATTTCATGCAATCTATAATACACGCAGTCGCACGTTCGTGTCAATTTTTGTATAACAAATTCATTGCGATAAAGCGTTCAAATTTAATTCTAAGAACTCGAGGTTATTTCCTGCAAACTACGTGTCTGTGAATTACTATTTCGTAAGTATAGGCAGCGAAACTTTCATATCAAGCTGTTAAGAGTTTGTGTTTTCATTCAAAGTTCGTGCGTAGAAGGAGACACGCGCACGTGTTCCCCTATGGCGCTGGTGCACGGCATTCGGTGCGGTGCTGCACGCCTATACATGGCGCTGCAATTACTGTAGGCGGGAACGATCTATTGACCGCCATTGTTAGTACTTCGTTCAGAGAGATCGCACGCGTTCACAGCATATGCGTTGCATAGTGCATTATACAGAATCGTTATACAGAAATTTGCATCAGATCAGTGTTCTATTAATAAATATGAGAATTGCGCTTCCATACAGGTGGTTGCAAAGGAAAATAGCGCCAGGCTATTAGAGAAATCGAACGAATAAGTGATCTGTGAATGTTGCATCAAAAAGTTACATTGCAAAGATCATTTCTTGAGTTTCTAATCCAGATTTATAGATATTGTTGTCACCTCCCCCCCCCCTCCCAAGCTGGTGTGAATATCTGCCTGAAAGTAGTCTGATTCGCGTAATTAGAAGGATATTAATAAGGGTATTTGGCGGGTATCTGGAATTTGGCGGATTACCTATTGCTGCAGTTAAGACTCTGTACGAATTCTTTGCGTTGCGGTGCCGGCATGGCCAGATGTACTTGGTCTAGATGGAATCGTACATACAAAAATCACATGACAGTTTTCTGGATTAACTCTTGCCTTACGATAAGTATTGCGAGATAATTGCGTAACAATTATATTTGCGATGTCATGCGAATTGACGGACTATTTTCTATTCTGACCTTGAGTGATGTAGAGTGGAACATATAGAGTGGAACATATAGAGTGGAACATATAGAGTGGAACATATAGAGTGGAACATATAGAGCATGGAAACTTTCATTATTCATAACGGACATAAAAGAAGTTCTAAGTTAAAGCGATCGGTTCACGTTAATCTCTTGAAAGAAGTAATTCGTATCATTGCTCATAAAGCTTATTTCATATCGACTATTGATGTTCATATCATTGAAGCTATAGCTCGATTTGTCTGTAAATCTTACTATTATCACTCATTGTCATACAATATCACATGTTGTACGTTGATATATCATTTCTGATATCCGAAATGAACATATGATAAATTTCAAACAGATAATATTAATCTCAAACGGATAATACTCAGAATGCAATTTTACAGTATAATAGATTCTCAAGCCGCGAATATAACTATTATATGTATTGTTGCTTTTGTATGTTATTTTATCTAATGTATGATAATTATTGATGTGATATTCTTTAATTGTGTTATATGTAAATGCTTGTGCTGATTGAATGCCTTATTGATAATCACATATAGCGTTGCTATATGTAGCGTCACAATTTTCACTGTTTAGACTACAGTTCATAAAGATTATTATATTCGCGGCTTGAGAATCTATTATACTCTAAAATTATATTTTGAGTATTATCCGTTTGAGATTCATCATATGTTCATTTCAGATATCAGACATTCAGTTTACTAAACTATTCATTAAACTTTGAATTATATGTATTCAAACTATCATTATATGTAATCTAATTATTCAGTCTCATTTATGTTATTGTTGATACCATAATTTATAATTAACATTAAATTGGTGTGATCGAATCTTCTGACATTGTTACCTTCCCAGCGCATTCCGTGAACTAGCAACGTACTCATGAACACAAGCAAATATTGTCACGACTAATAGCTTGAGAAGCCATGTTACACTAAGAAATGGTAAAAAATATCAATTTCGAAATTTTTCTCAGCATAAACTCGACCTCATAATGCATATACTTTAATTTTAAAAAAGATTTTCAAATCAGTAAGAGAAGAAAAAAGTAATTATTATATAAAAATTATATGATTTAGTAAGATCCCTTAAAGGGATCCTAAAGTCGTCTGTATTACCGACTAAATCATATAATTTTTGTATAACAGATACTTTTTTCTCTTTCACAAATTCGAAAATCCTTTTCTAGGATAAAAGTATACGCATTAATATGCTGAAAATGACAAAAAATTTAGAAATTGAATTCTTCTTTATCATTTCTTAGTCCAATATGACACTTCAGAGCTGATATAATACGTTGTGACAACATTTGCTTCATATAAAAGCTGTGCAATCTGTATTTACGAAATAATAGTATTCACAGATTAATAGGATAACTCCGCATCTAACAAAAACTTAATTTATTAAGTATTATTTATTAGGTGTACAACTTTGCTTCCGCCGTTTTTTTTCCGAAATTCGAGACTTTATTGTAAAAAACTGGTTATACATTTATGATTCAAAGTATTGTCCATCGCTGGCCACTACTTTCTCCCATCTTTTGGGTAGCGTACGAATCCCGGGTCGAAAAAATTGGTCATCTTTTGAGGCTATCCATGAATCGATCCAATTTTTTACTTCTTCATAAAACTGGAAGTGCTGGTCAGCCAGGCCGTGTGCCATTGATCGAAACAAGTGATAGTCAAAGGGAGCAACGTCTGGAGAATACGGCGGGTGGGGTAGGACTTCCCATTTCAATGTTTCCAAGTATGTCTTGACCACTTTCGCAACATGAGGTCGAGCATTGTCATGCTGCAAAATCATTTTATCGTGTCTCTCGTTGTATTGCGGCCGTTTGTCTTTCATCAATGCTCGGCCCAAACGCATCATTTTGCGTTCGATACCGATCGCCTGTGATTGTTTCAGTCGGTTTTAACAGTTTATAATACACTATGCCAAGCTGGTCCCACCAAATACAGAGTATGACCTTGGACGTCAAAATCACCGTTCTTGAAGCGTTGAAACCACTCACGACACGTTCTTTCACTAATAGCGGCCTCACCATAAGTATTTGAGAGCATTCGATGAGCCTCAGCCGCAGATTTCTTCATATTGAAGCAAAAAATTAAAACCTCCCGCAAATGACGAGAATTTGGCTCGTAAACTGACATTTTCAATCGAGAATAACTTTATGATGCAGACACAAATCGACTAATGTTTCTATGGGGTTATTTTGACAGATGCCCAAGTTTATTGTATGACGTCTATGATCTATTTATTTCGACCACCACTTACCGCTAAAGTCATCTAGGAAAACGGCGGAAGCAAAGTTATACACCTAATATTATTTTGAAAATAAATAAACTATAAAACTTTATATTGTCAGTAAAAACTTTATATTGTCTACTATTATGAAAAAAATATTAGAAATTCGAAATACTTAATTTTCTTTAAAAAAAAAGAAACTTTTTGAAACTTCTGCATTTTTGCCTCCATAGGGGTGATCCCATAGGGGTAGAATATATGACTACTTATAGGGAGAGAGGTGTACGTACGGCTCATAAAAAAAGTTTACAAATAATGCTTATATATAAGATCTAAAATGACACAATAACTTATAAAATATGTTTACCAAGTTTTATTAAGAATAAAAATGATAAATATGTGTAATAGATATTAATTATAATCTTTCTTATTATACATATTAATTATATATATTAATTATATATAACAAATGTTATTACATAAAGTACATATTTCATATAATGTGTTTATTGCATTTAGTGTACTGAATCCAATCTAAGCACTTTATATGCTTTGAGCATAATCCCGCTCGCTAAAAATGCTGTATATCCTAAACAGGTGAGCTATACAAGGCAATAAACTAAATAAAGAATATAAGAGCAAAACATATTTTACTATACAACATGCTTTACATTATATTTTACTATACAACATGCTTTACTACTCCTCTACATTTAGCTTAAATCCGCTGTTTTTTAGTCAGAAAAACACATTTTTTTTTCTAGGAAGCAAAAACAAATTTATTCAAAGTACTTGCCCTCGCTATACATTTTTCCCATTTTTTTCGAGCAATTTGTATATATCACGCCAAAAAAATTCCTCATCTTTCGAGGCAAATCACTCATCAAGCCATTTTCGGACGTAAAGAATCGAAGTGCTCAGCGAGCGCGTGGCCCATCGACGGAAACAGATGATAGTCAGAAGGTGCCAGGTCTGGTGAGTAAGCGGGATGGGGTAGCACTTCCCAGTTGAGTGTCTCCAAGTAGTTTTGGACCATTGTTGACGTGTGCGATGTCATGGAGGAAAATCAGCTTGTCATGTCTTTTTCGATAATGCGGCCTTTTTTCACGCAGAGCACGGTGCAATTTGATCAGTTGTTGGTAGTAGCGGTGAGCATTAACAGTTTCACCAGGTTTAACAGTTCGTAGTAGATGACACCCTCCTGATCCCACCAAACTCACAGCATCGTCTTCCGTCCGAAGCGAGATGTTGATGGTTGGGCGGGATCAACCCAAGATTTCTTGCGTTTAGGATTCTGAAAATAGATCCACTTTTCATCGTCTGTCACGATGTAGGAACGACTTTCTTTTTTGTCTGGCAAGCAGAATTTGGTATGTGTTTTGACGTCGCTCCATCTGCCTATCGTTCAATTCATGCGGCACCCATTTTCCGATATTTTGAACCTTCCCCATGTAGCCGCATGGAAATGGCTGCTTGAGAAACACCCAATTGCTCGACAAGCATTTTTCGCGATTGGATATCGTCCTTGTCCAAAAGAGCCTGCAATTGACAGTCCTTTCCTGAACCGATTTTCACACTTCTTGTCACTCAGGTCAAAATTGTCGTCAATGAACCGGCGAAACCAATCTCTGCACGTTGTTTCCGATACAGCATTATCGCCATAGGCTTCCACAAAAAAAAGTGTGTTGTGTGCCCAGAGTAGCTTTGTACGCTCACTAATGCCACCTATGAGCAAACAGCGCATTTAAGCTTATACCTATCACGAAATAATCACTTTTATAAGTTTTAAGTAATCGTCTTAAGTAATCGCCCTAAGTAATCGTTATTACAATGATAAATCGATTTAACTCATAATAATTTCATTAATATTGACAGTAAGAAACTGAAATCATAACACTACTAATATAACAAAGAGGCATGTAACAAAGTATTGCGGGAGAAAATTACATCCTATTTTTTCTAACTTCTGCGGCATAAATCCCAGCGCGGCGTATTTGCCGAAGTTACCCTTATTTGCATAAAGAAAGTGTAAAGTTCTTAAAATTGGACTTAGACGTCTAATTAAAACATATTTGTTATACAAAAATTTATGTATATGTTTGACGTACGTGAGTGAGATATTAATGTAGTGATGTGACACGTAAATCATCTGTGTATAAGTGCTACTTTCAATATGACTAATTACCTTTAAGATCCCCTTAATCCAAAAGTGTACATCATTTTTTTACAGCGTAAAAAAAAATGAAGTTCATTTAATAGTAATTTTCTTTATCGATCTGTACTTATCTTTCGATAGAAGTTTATGGGACATAACCTATATAATAGACAGTGTGTACCACGTATTTATTCATAGTAGAATCCTTTGGAAAATACCCCAGGTGATCATTTAAGTAATAAAGATTTAAATATAAGAATATATTATAATTTCGAAATATATAATATTAGTTAAATAACATGAAATGAGACTTAATATGTTTGTATATAATAAATAAATAATAATGTAAGTATAATAGTTATAGAATAGTTATAGAATAGTTATAGAATAGAAAGAATAACTACTATTATTTAAACATGTATAAATGCTTAAAAAATAGCAAGCGCTACATATAAAGCGCTACATATAAAGTTTATACATATATAGTTTATATAACTTTTCCGAAATGTTTATTTTTATTGAAAAAGAATATGTAGTTTATATGTACTTATATGTGTAAGATGCAATAAATATTTTATTTTAATCCTTACTATGGTAATTTGATGCCTCATCTATTCAAACATAGGTCATTAAAATCTGTCCGTTTTTTTCATCTATTCAGAATAGTTTAAAAAAACTCGAAAAATTCGCTAACATACTTTCTAGAATAAATAATGAAACTTCATTTTCGAAACTAATAAAATATAATATAATTTATAATTTATATAATATAATTTATAATTTATCGAAAAACTCAAAGACTCAAAACTTACACGAACAGGAGTTGCTCGGTCACTAGTGGCCCGTAAGATTTAATATAATAAATAAAATGTAATAATTATTAATATAATAATAAACCATTATTTCAAATATAATATAAAAATAAATAATTTTTAATAATCATAGAAAAGTCAGTGTAATAAAAATGACTTTATAAGATTTTATAAGCGACTTAGTCTTACTTTATGTTATAAAAGTTTTACATATTGAGTTTTACATATTGTATTATCACTTGAATATGTGTATGTTTAGTGTATTCTTTGTTAATTAACATTTTATTTGGTTGGTTTATTTCGAATTATGCAAAATAATACGATATTTTGCTAATGTGACCTTAAACATGCTGATTATTGACGTCTTTTTTTCGAAATTTTATATCAAAATTTATTAATTATTCTGTAAATCGATTGTAGTTCTATTGTTAATTTATAGTTTATATTGCATGTAATTTGTAGTATTGAGCAGTCTATATGTTGAAAAAATTATGTGTACGTACATATATCTGCATCAATTTGAATACAAATCTCTACTACATTTTATTTTTTTATTAATTTTGTAATTCCTGTTTTTTTAAATAAAAACTAATTTTTTAAATCTATTTTTGTGGAATAAATCTATTTTTGTATTCATGTTATCACTCTTGTTTCTCTTCGAGTAATTATACAGTGTCGGTTACATTTTTGTATTATAAATAGCGTCCTAAGAGGATGCTGGAGTGGCCAAATTGTCGGGATTTTGCAGATCGATATAAATCTCCGAATTTACTGAATGAAATCAAAAATTCTTTTACAGGATTAAAGTAGACGCAAAATTTGAAGCTGATGCAGTGGACTTTATATTACAATCGAAAAAAAGTTAAAGCTTCCATTTTTTCAACTTGTAGAGTTGTCACATAAATGTTTCCTTAATATAAAAGTTTTATAGCTCATATGGACCAAACAACAGCACTAAGCGTATTACATATTGCACAAACAATACTGAATTTATGAAACTATTGTAAGATTAAAAGCTCAAAAAGAAAGATTTATATTGATCTGCAAATGACGAATGACTGAGCGAAGACTTGGAATGATAAACAAAACAATAATAGTCTAATAGTACAATAGATGTTTGATCTTGCAAGAGGTGGCATTGCAGTATGTTAAGATAAGGACAGATGAATGCGATAAAACGAATGAGATAAAACGATATATAAGAAATGAATAAAAGATGTTACTGTTATTGAATTTGGAATTAAAAAAGTCTGTACTATTGATCTTGATCAAGCTCGGCCGTCGTTCCAGCATCCCCTTAAGTATAAATATAATAAAATGTATTAAAAAAATAATAATCAATTATATTTCATAATTTTGAATCTTTGAAGAACCGATTGAATAATATTTTGACAAATGTAATTATTAAATTTTAAATTAAATTATGAATATTAAATTATTGATTATGCCACCAAGTTATTGTACAAAAAGTAAATGAAATGTTATAATACTATCTTCTCCTCTACATTAAGAGGTAAAAGGTATTTATAATATTATATGATAAAATAATTATAATTAAGAATTTCATTTTTGTAGTTATTATTGTTGTAATGTTAGTAATAGTAATTGTACTTATAATTCTATATACCAAATTTATAATGCTATGTGTATCAAAAAGAATATAGTTGTCTCCTAAAATTTTCATTTTTTATTCTTTTTTTTACATAGAACAATAAATTAATTATTTTTACTATTATAACTATAAAAATAAAGCTTATATCTATAAAATAACTATAAAAACTATAAAAACTATAAATAACTATAAAAATAAAGCTTTTAACCATAATTATTTTATCATGCAATTGTAATCGCAAAAAAAACTTTTTTTTTGTTTCACAACGATTTAGTTGAATACATTCTTTCTATAACTTTGATTAGAAATTATATGTATATTAAGGGAGATCATGGCTAGTAGAGTCATTTTTCAGTTTCAAATTTTTGCAGACGAAATTAAGAGACTTATAGAAAAAAATTAACTCTACACAGTTACTACATACATTTGACTATCTAATATTATTTTAACTCTTATCTTACAAGTCGGGTCACAGTGACCGAGCGATTTCTTGCAAGTTTTTTTGAGTTTTTTCTAATTAAATAAATTATACATTTTATTATTTTCCAAAATGAAGTTCCAATATTTATTCTAGAAAGTTGAAAATATGTTGGTAAATTTTTAGAGATTTTTAAAATTCTGAATAGGTGAAAAAAAACGGATTAGTAATCTCCGTTTGTATGGACGAGGTACTAAACTTGTATCTTGTAAAAGTTATATAGAGTGTAGTAAGAGTTAATAATAAGGAGAAATTGATAATTAATATGAAAAAAAAGTATTTTTCTAATGCATTCCATTTGAGTCAACTAGCCTCGGGACCGAGATAAGGTAACTCGTGATATGGGTCAGTTTTACTATGAAACTATTAAAATGAAAATTAATGTATTTTAAGTACTTCTTTAAGTTACTATCTTTGGCTACATATTAATAAAACTTTTATAAAAATGTATTTTAAACATAAATATTCGCTTTATAGAACAATGCTTTTTTTTGCTAAATTCGTTTGTTTCGTGCAAAAACAAATTGAATGAACTTAGTTTTATCGAGATTAGACGTGAGGGAACTAAACTTATAACATTTACTACTGAGGTCAATTTCTTTAAAGGAATGAAATATTGAGTAGGTAATAATAGTCACTAAATAAGCTTAGCTGTGGTTAGCCTACTATCTCCATCTTTATTTTGTAAAAACATTAACAATATATGATAACAAAGATAAACAAAAAAAATCTGTTGGATTTTATTAAGTAAAAACTGCACTTAGTGTCTAAATAGAAATCAAATATCTCAGGCAATCGTATACGATTTGTAAAACAAAACTTTAAAATAAAAAACTTTAAAAATAAAAATATTTACTTACGTGTATGATATTTAATTGTAGTGTAACTTCTATCATAGATGTGTTCACAATGTAATAATATATGTATATACACAATGTAATAATAATGTAATAATATGTTACAGCACTGAGTAGTCGCTGTTGCGTGCTTAGACATGTTTACGCATTTTCGCGTAAACATTATTTTTTAACATAACCTCGATTATTCTACTTACTTCTATAATCTACTGGTCCCGGTATATCCCCTTTTACATATTATATCGAAACTAATTTATCTCTTATATGCAGTTTTTTTGCTTACTTGTAAAAGCGTTATCTATTTCGATGTTTTATTCCATAGTTATGTGATTAAATGAAAAATGAAAATGCATACAAAAATATATCCTTTTTACAATTTAATTTTATATTTATATTGCGATAATACATTATATATGATTATAATTATTTTGAGGAGCATTCATATGGGAAAATATGAAACTGGATAAACCATTCGAAATTTATTTCATTAATAATTACCGACGTAACAAACATAAAATTTATGCGTCATTGAGCAAGATCGAAATATAATTCGCAGTTCAAATTTCCTCGTTTGATCGTTTAATTCATCTCAGTATCAAGAATAAAATTAATTTTTCATCATCATAAGTAAAAGTGCATTAATTTACCACGGTTGTCGATCGTTAATTAATTAAAGCCGCTAATGGAAATTGGCTGCCCTTTGAAGTTCCAGGTTGTCAGGTCGATCTGGGCATAATGACTCTTCTTAGGAAAATAGATGGCCAATTAATTATGATGAGAATCCTTTAGGTACATTTTCTTGCTGATGAAGAATATGCGCGCGAAGTATACACTTGGAATTCTTCCGAATCGTTTTCCGGTCAAGAAAGAACCGCGCGCGAAGTTCGGAGTGGCCTATTAAAATATCAATGCAATTCGAGGTGATATCGATTCTATCGCCTATCTTCGCTCGCCGATTCACAATCTAAAATTCACGTTCCGTTCTGTATAACACGAGCAATAAGTGCCGCAGTTGAAATCACAGCTGTAACCACTGTCGAACTATACGTTTTTCATTCTTTGTCTTTCTTTCTTTTTCTTTTTCTTGCCTGCAGCCTCTCTTTTTCGTACTGATTTATTCCCTCCCGTCGCTTAGTTAAAATGATTGTTTTTGATATTGTAGGATTGTATTACATGTAGAATTGTGTCTTGTCGAATCGCCTCTTTTCGTGTTCAACGTTGCGAGGTTCTACCACTGCGTTTATTGCTCGCAGAATTCGTTTGAATATAGTTATAAGTAGTCAAACATAGTTTGAATATTCAATCGTATTTACGTGACTGTAAGTGCGGAATAAAAATGATGTGATGAAGTATATCGAGAAAATTAAATTTACAAATACTTCTTAATTTTCATTGAACTCGTTAACCAGAAATAGCTAGAAATCATCTCGTTCGTTGAAAGAAGAAAGAGTTTATGAAAATGTTTCATGCAAAATGTAAAGTTGTTTTATTATGGCTATTTTTATAATTCAGTAAAAAGAGGAAAAGTTAAAATATTTACATTATGTTTATATATACTTATTTAATTAAATAGAAACGAATATTGATTTCTCGGGAAACGATACAATCTAATATTATTAAAATATAGATAGCAAATAGTAGCAAATTGAGTTTTTGAATAAGTTTTAATATTTCTTAATTTTTTTTATTAGCCATGATAATTTATAGTTATTAATATTTCGAAATGAAACTGACAATGAATAAATACACAATAACTAAATATGTTGAAGTTTCAGAGTATTGACGATGGTGATATTATCATGAATCAATATCTGATGACATAATGATCATTGCTGTGCTTCTCAATGAGACCATAACTCATTATCCGGTCACCAATATGCACCCATTACGTCCGTTCACGCGATAGACACGCGATAGACCAATTGCTCAATATTGACATTGATTTGATGGGTAGAATGCGACAAATATTATTCTTGTAAAAATAACTTCAATAACATACTGTTTGTCAGCGAAGAATAAAGTTCAATGATTAAAAAAAATAATAATTTAGAAGAAAAATTTCATTATTTGCACTTCATCGAAGGTATGAATAACGAAACCAAATGGACGTCGCACATTTTTGCGATGACAATCTTTTACTTTCAAGGAGATATGATTTTCTTGTAAGTTCATTATTTGCTGTCTTGACTAAATTGACAAATAATTATTTGCTAATTTATGAGAACATTAACAATATTCAAAACAATAAGATATTGTTTCGTAATAATTTTAGATTTTAAGTTTTGAACAATATTTAAAATATTTTAATAATATTTAAAAAGGAGCAAAACACTAATTATTAGTAGCGATATTATATTTAAAGTTAATATTACAAAATCATAAACGTTTTAGTCAATATTCGGCCTTCTTTAGCATGTTCAATATATAATATTCTAATCTACATTAATCATTTATTTTCAGTCAGCTAACGATAAAAACGAAGAGCTTAAAACTAAGTTTAACTCAGTCATAATGATTTGATGCTCAAATAATATACATTATTTGAGTGTATGCAACTAATATGAGTTTTTGTGACATAGAAAATATATAATATATGTTTGGTACTATGATGTCTAAGAATTGTTTTAATATCATGCGAACAAATTCTTTGACGATCGGGTAACGAACTTTAGAGCGCGACGTGCCCTTCTTCGTGACGTATTAATTATTTTCAATCACTTTACGCGAGCGCCAAATTCTTTGATGAGCAATTAATGAAATTTAGAACTCGGCGTCATCGGTTGGAATGTGTTTATTATATTTATTTATTTATTTTAATTTTTTTACAGTTAGTAATAAATTTGAATCTTTCGAATATATGTGAAGTCTATATCATTTTAAATGTGTCTATATCATTTTAAATACTTTTAAAGATGTGTGTACTATTCTCTACATGTAGGTATCGTATACGATGGTGTAATGTTTAATACATATTGGTATATTTGAATTAACTATATTTGGAAAATTTTTGCTCTATTTTGGAGCATTAAGTTAACACTAAAATCCCGGTGTATTTATTTTTTGTATATATTGTATATATTTTTTTATTATGGGTGGTCCAGCTTTATGATAAGCTGGATCTCTTCCCTTTTTTTTATTACTATTAAACGGTGAGCACTAAAATTCGGAATACAGTATTTAAAAAGCACTAAATTTTTTATCTATTCCGAATTTGATTTTCGATGGTGGAGATCAGCTTAATAGACGTGAATTTTAGATCTTGTTATGTTCCCGAACAAAATAAATAAATATATATATATTAGTGCTTAAATCCGATAATATCGTAATATAGTCGATTTTAGTGACAAATGCTTCGATGAATATCAATGATTCACGCATCATCTTCCGACGATAAATTTCTCCATCGACAATACATTTAGTTCAAAAGCAACAACGAAATCCGCATTCGTAAGCCGTGATTGCTCGGCCGCAATCGAATTGTTTATTGCGGGATTCGAACAATGTCATTAACGTATCTAAATTCCGGTGAGCCGATGTGTTACCATTGTCATCGGCTGCTTTGTTGCAAACACCCACCTGCATGTGAGTTTGTATACGGGAAGGATAATGCGGACCGCACTATCCTGCGGGGTACCGCACAAGTAGATCTGTATAAACAGACGCAGTAATAGTACCGGATAGTAGGATTCCGTTACTACCCTTGTTGATCCTGCTGGCTGTAAACTTCGCTTTATTCTTCGGTGTGATAACAACCGCTCAAAGTGTCAGAACGTCAAAGTATGTCTTTCGCGCAGTCAAAATCTTATTCACTGAAAAATCTTTCAAAAACAGAAATAATTTTTTTTCTTTTTAAGAAAATTAGAACATACAGGTGCGCGCTATGCACATGCCATTTATTTAATTTCATTATATATGATATTACGGGTAATTTCAATATATACGCCGCACTTATCAAAAACTTAATTTATTAAGTATTATTTGCTATGTTTAAAGTAAACGAACTATATCAGTAAAAACTTTGTATTGTCTATTATTATGAAACAAATATTGAAAATTCGAAATATTTATATTTCATATTAAAAAATGAACTTTTTTCAACCTTGTATTTTTGCCCATATATCCCATAGGGGTGGAGTATATGGCTACTCATAGGGGAAGGGGGGATATGTATGGCTCACGAAAAATTTACAAATAATACATATAAATAAGTCGTAAAATGACACAATAATATATAACTTATAAAATGCGTTTAGAAAGTTTTATTAAGGAATACAAATGATAAATATATATATGAATGATAAATGTGTATAATAAATAATAATTACAATCTTCCCACATGTATTACAAATGTTATGACATGAAGTACATATTTCATGTAAGTTTATTGCATTTAGTGCACTGAATTCATTCTGCCCACTTTGTATACTTTGGGCATAAATCCCGTTCGCTAAAAATGTCATATATCCCAAATAGGTGGGATATACAAAACAATAAACTAAACAATGAATACAAAAACAAAATACTTGTATTTTGTTATATAACATGCTTTACTGTTCCTCTACACTCATGTATCACGAAATAACCACCGTCTTTTGCACGTCCCACAGTAATTATTTTGTGTAAATTATAATTATTATGATGGCGCTACTCAACACAGTAACAAATATCGATTCAACTCACAATAATTTCATTAATATTAATAGTAAGAAACTGAAATCATAATGCAATATTTATATAACATAAAGGCATGTAACAAAGTTGCGAGAAAATTACCCCCATTCCTTCTATTTTTTCTGACTTCTACGGCGTAAATCCCAGCGCGGCATATTTGTCGGAATTATTCTATAATATACATACATATATGTATGTACACACACACACACACACACACACACACACGCGCGCGCGTGTGTATACAATATATACAAGGATTGTTTAAAAAGTTTTCAACATTAGGAAGCTTCAACATTAAGATGATATTACTCGTCAAAAACCATTCTGGTACTACAATCGTACATGTTTTAAAAGATACCTCCAAAAATTGTAGCTATTGTGGACGCTCAATTGTTGTTTGACAGTTGTGCCAGTCGATGTCAGTGTTTTTGTAAAAATAGGAAAAACTGAATATCAACGATCGCAATAACAAAAATTTACGAATTGCGGTTCGAATTAACTACTCACCATATTCATCAGATCTGATCGACTTTTTCCTGTTTCCTAGGCTCAAAATTAGAATTTTCATCAAACGAAAACATTGACATCGACTGGTACAAATAACTGTCAAACAGTAATTGAGCGTTCAAAATGATTACAATTTTCACAGGTATCTTGCAAAATATGTATGATTGTAATATCAAAATGAATTTTGATGAGTAATGTCATTTTCATGTTGAGGTTCAAAACTTTCCAAATGATCCTCGTATATATAATATAAAAAGGTAATTGTTATTTTAATAATTTATGAAATTTATTGTGACACTCCCTAAAGTAGTTCAATATCTTAAAAAAATCACTTGATTTCTTTCAGATTTTTTGAACAATTTTAACCCGTGTCGCTGCCAATTTAAAAATTTTTTTCAATAGTATATAATATTTTTTACATTAAAAATATTAGATATTTTTTATTACATATAAATAGGTATACATACTTTTTCCATATTATTATATTTGACCTTGATCTGACTTTGTCGACACCACCCAAAGTCAAACTGATAAGATCAGATTTTTGTCTCAGTGAACATAGATGCAGCAAGGAATTGCTGTAGAAACGATACGTCAAAAAAACTGTGAAATTTGGTGATGACTTGAATCCAATCGAAAATCTATGGGCAATACTTAAAAAGCAATTACAAGATGACTACGATTCCTCACCACGTAATTTGGATGAATTATAGGACAGAGTTGAGAAGCAGTGGTATGCAATCCCTTAAGAGTAACAAATTTAATAGAAAGTGAAACGAATTGCAGCTGTTTTAAGCGTAAAAAGTTTATAAACGAAATATTAAATTTTCTTAAAACTGTTTTTTTTCTATTATTTTTTGAGACGTGCATAATTGAATCGTAAAAAAATTGCATAATTACTAAATTAAATGGAATGTTATAAAATAGTTACACCTTTGTTGTAGTAAATAAGTGTTAATTATTAGTGTAACAAATTTCTTTCGTTTCGTATTACAATACACAAATCAATCATTATTTTCTACAAAAGCATTTGGTTCAGTTTTGTTCCTTACTGTATTCAAATACACACACACACACACACACACACACACACACACACACACACACACACACACACACACACACACACACACACACACACACACACACACACACACACACACACACACACACAC
>NW_012130104.1:655356-656981 GCF_000143395.1 Atta cephalotes | reverse complement strand
TATATATATATATATATATATATATATATTATATATATATATATATATAACAATAATATATATATATATATATATATATATATATATACATATTAAGTAGTTCGAATATTAGATGTATATTACTGAGAACTATATTTTTTACATTTGTTTCATTTCTTATATGAATAGCACTTACAGTCTGTTACAGTGTTGCCAGCGCATAAGTTTCTTAAAATTTTACATTAAGATTGTGCGTTTCCCTCTAAATCTGTTTGTTTTTTTAAACTGACGTTCTTTCAAACTTGCGAGACTTGAATATTGTGTTTGAATATTGTATCGAATGCGATTTCAGGAAAGTAAAGCGAAGCTCATAAAGAGCGGAATTCAGGACGGTGGTGTATTCTTACCAGATGCTATTATTACACTCGTTTGTACGTACTTGTGAGCCAGAACAGATTCCAGTTAGTAGACAGAAACACAAACATGTCATATGCATGGCTGCACCGAGTATTCTATATCTTTGGTTAGTTTCTCGGATTTGTTTAAAGTCTATTTTATAAATAGGATTAAGGTTTCGTTGATGCAGTACGGAGAAAGCGGGCCTTATTTCTTATCTAGAAATACTTGACTAACTTTGTCGTTTTAGTATTCGAGTTAATTAATTTAAGAGGATTTGCTACTTACAGCATTCCACATCACATTTTTAGTAATTACCTAACATGTAAATACAAAATTTTGTCGCTTCACAGAAAAATTTTTGTAATTATCTTAATATTTTTATATACCTTTTTAATATCTTTTATCATGATATTTAATAGTCCCTTCCATTGAATGATTCTTTCTCTCTCTACGTTCAGAAAATCTATATTTTTAATGCAATAAGCCAGTTTTGAGGGAAATATAGAATAATCTTAGAAAAAAAGAGGTAAAATGATCTTTTAAAAGAAAAAAATATTCACGTCTCGTTAAATTGATCGCTAAAAAAAATCTCGGTTAGCCGTCGACTGAAAACCGACGAAAATGGCGTGTAATTTTGGCGACGGCAGGACATACAGCCATCAATGCGGGTGTCGCCAGGTGTGACGAGCGTTTGAAAAATTGCCAGTCATCTGCGTTCAAAATTGAGCGAAATGCCGTTCCGGCGTTACGAAAAATTAATTCATGGCTTAACGTACGTCAAAGGATTAGGGACGGTAGGCACAATGCGTCACGTGTGAGAGAGGTCAATCTGCCTGATATATTCCATCATGCTGCAACGAATTTCGCTGGAACATCCGGTTGCAGGCACCTGCATTTTTCATCGCGCCATGGCGCATAAATGTTAGCTTTATAATTCGGATACAATCTTCCTTTATACTCTGTGCTTCGTCGGGAATACTCGTGAACTGATCGTGAAACAAATTGTCAGATCTTTTTGCGCAATTTCGTGCAAACAAATTTTTTTCTGCTTTTAACGGCAGTTAAGATAAAACATTCTTTAGATATATCCATATTTTCAATGCAGCATCCTTTTTATTTTTATTTTAAATAATTGATAGATAGCTTTTTGAATAGTAATGTGAAATGAGAAAGAGAGAGGGGGGGGAGAGGGGGCAGAGAGAGAGAGAGAGAGAGAGAGAGAGAGAGAGAGAGAGAGAGAGAAGAGA
>NW_012130104.1:649365-655336 GCF_000143395.1 Atta cephalotes | reverse complement strand
AGAGAGAGAGAGAGAGAGAAAGAGAGAATTGGACAAATGAATGAGAAGAAGTTATAATTAGTTTTATTTCTAATTACACGATATTTATCTTTATTTTTTTTAATCATTTTGGATGCAAGATATCTTGATAACACTAAACAATAACGAAAATGTTATGTGTAATGCAAGTACCAACGTATAAAAAGGAGTTTGTCATTCGAAATATAGAGCAGCATAACTTACTCAAATGTAAAAGTCTCATAGGACATTCAAGGAAGATATTTTCGGACGATTATTCGGACAAATGCTATCTTGTAACAAGAAAGGAAACAGACAGTTTGAAATAACGTTAACCAAGCTGGAAATGCTGTGTTTCGCGAAAATGAGGTCTTGAAGTTAGTATGCTTTCATGTGGAATACAAGTTACGTGGCACATTAAACTTTATATTTGCGAAATGTTATAATGAACATTATTGCTCTGACGAGTAATCACGCAAAATGTCAATTCTAAATGGACAAAAATTAAAAAATATTTCTTTATTATTTATTTATACTAAATTTTAAGAATTTTGCGTGTTTTGAATAATAAATCTTCTTTCTTAGTGAAATTATTTCGTCTTTTAGCTTACAAATAATTAATTTTAGTCTGTGGAAAATGTAAAACTACGAAAAATATGAAAATTTATAGAACATTTTCATTCATAAGCAATTATTTCTTTGTTTTGGTTTTATTGCCTGATATGATTTTAAAGAGAAGAAATTTACATGGAAGATCGTTTTATTTAATAAATTAAATTTAAACAGAAATTGACAAGAACTAACCTGCTTTAATTTAATTATTTTTACATTTCGGTACGAGATTTTAATAATATTTATTTTTAATCAATGAAACAAGATCTCTTCACGTAAATTATGTAATATTACAGATAATGAATCTTAATATTAGAAATCATGATACTTACCTCACGACCTATTTATATTATGCTTTACAGTATCATTGTATGCAACAGAGAGAGAATCGAAGAGTGGCCAAAGCTGATTATGATAATTAATTGCCTGGGGTAATTTAGAATATGCAACACGTTTGGTATCATTGAACGGATACTTCATTAGTTATAAAATGGAAAGGCTAACAATGGTAATAACAATTGAAGCTGTACAATTGCATAATTCTCTAATTCTTGTTAATCGGGTGGACAATAGTTTAATGTTTAAAATTAATTATCGAATTCGAAATCACAGATTTCTTTTGAACATCGGCTTTAGATTATTTTACGTATTTCCATTTTACGTTTTTATTACGCGTCGCGAACAATATTAAGACAAATCTTTTCTTTTTGTATCAAGAATAATTAATTGTATTTTTTCAAAACGAAAACAATTATTAAAAGCAATAAAATCAATTTGTAAATTAATTAATGAACGACTTAATTATTATTGTGTTTAACTTGCCATTTATTAGAAATCGTCGCTTTTCGTGTCAGCCTTGAAGGAATCTATCGAGCAATCGCCGTTAATGAACGTTACTAGCGAGTTTATCGGATGGATTAACTAAGTATATCTTAAGCGGTTTGATAGCTGTTGCACAATTTGTAGCCCTTTGATACACTGATCTACTTCGTCGCTATATTCAGCGTATCTCCAGTGGGAAATGACCCGCTGAGCTTCATACGGCTGACATATTACTAGTTTTCCTGAAAGAACATACACATATACATACATATATACATATATGCATATATAATGTTAGAGAGGCATCCCGTTGATTCCAGCGGCACACTTATGTGCCGTATATGTATATCAAAGATACTTTTATTTATTTATTTTTTTTTCATAAACATTTTTTAGATCAATGCCTCGCTAAAGCAAATTTGCTTTGAATCAAAAGAAAGACTTTTTAGAAAAGCAGTAACTGTCTGAGACTTCTAAACTTGTAACATTTATTGTATCAACAGCTGAATTACATCAATTTCCAAAAAGGCAAATAATTTTTTCTTACAATTATCAACTATTATGAATGTTTATTTTACAACAATTCAGACCTTGTATCGAAAATAGAGCGTCTGTTTACATTAATTTTATATTGCAATCACACGTTTTCACAGAAAATATCTTACTAGCGTATATAATATATATATATAATAAAAAATAGTAAGCGTTTATAAAAAAAAGACCCTTTATATACATCGTAAAGGTAAAGAAGGCGTGTATAAAAACATCCTTTATATAACGTCCTTTGAAGAATGCATTTATTTAAAAAAATGAAGGCAACGTTGTGGAATTTGTGGTGAACAATAACATACCGCATTACAAAAAGAAAGGAAAGCAAATGGAAGAAACTATTGGATTTCGCTTTATTTGACCGTTGCATTAATTCATAACATTGCATTTCAGTTTTTTATTTATTGAAAAAAATAACAACATATAGAAATAATATTTCCGTTGTAGGAAAGTAATTAGGAGATAATTTCAATTATTATCGTAGGAGATAATTTCTCTTATATTCAATTATCTCTTATATTGCTTTATTTATGTCCAAACATTTACAAAACAAGTTTGTACATATTTTTTCTTTCGAATAAAACGTTTTTCTCCTCTATAGTCTCATTCTTGCTCCATATGCTGTGGTCAGTCAGTTGTTAAGAGCGAGTAATTACAGATGGAAGTAAGAGATATAAGTAAGCTTCTTCGCTTACACAATAAATTTAATTAGCTCTTTCAATTACATAGCTTATTTTTATAAATGAATTCAATTCCAAAAAAAAAATTTGAATTAAAGATTATCGTTTAAATTAAACAGTTCGGAATTATTTTTCCAATCAAAACAAACGGAGTATGCTCATTAAAAATGTTTAAAATGTTTTAAATGTACATCTGTAAAATTATATTTAATATAAAATATTTTAAATATGTATATATAAATCACATCTGATATAAAAGACGGAGTACTAAAAATGTTTTAAATATATATCTGATATAAAATATGAGATTCATCCTGCAAAATATTGTAAAAATAATATTACGCTTGTGTAATCACAACTATGCAAAATTCTATTATTTATTATATATCTTATTATATATCTTATTATATATCTTATTATATATCTTTATTTTATCTGTTATATTTTTTAACACAATACAAAAGATACAATATAAAATTGTTTGAAGAAATTATAATATATGGAAAATTATATGGAAAAAAATTGTATGTCTAAAAATATAAACAAGCCATATATTTGAAATGGCAGCGCGAAATATACATGAGTTGTAGAAATTTTCTAAGGACTTCCTTTTATTATTTCTCTGCGTAAGAAAAGTTCGTAGTATCTACAGATGGATAGTTTTCTTTATTGCTACTGTGCAAAGCTTATTCTCACGGAAAAGAAAGACTCGCGTTGGTGTTTTTATGGATTTCAACCCTTCAGTGCATTTCACCCTCAACAAGTTTGTTTACGAGTCATCGTTAACTTACTGTCCATCACGAGTTTACGCTCATTCTCACCGCAATGGTATTATATCTTAACGAGAATCGATTCTACTAAAGTTAAAAATATTGCTAAAATATTGTTTTGTTTCTCAGTGAGATAATAAAGGTATAAAATACCATTATTAGATGTCATCTTATATTGCCTCGTCGTTTAGTCTAGAAAGTCTATAAATTGCTGTTTTGATAAAATGCTGAAAGGAAACAGGTTTTCCTGGCTAAAAATTATCATGTCCTTTTAAAGTTGGTTTTTGTATTCAATAATAAAATAGATTCTTTAAAAATAAATCTTTTTAGATAAACAGAAGTCAATGGAAAATTTAATTAACATTTAATTAACATTTAAATTTCTTTAAAAAAAGATAGATTTATTTCCTTTATATAAATTGAAGACTATTAACAGAAAACTTATTTTTCATATTGTATATTTTCTTAAATATCAAAAAAATTCGGAGAGTTTGTTAATGATTTCAAAGGGCTGCATATACAAAGATTGCATGTTATATAAAGATACGTATATAAAAAAATGAAAAAAAAATGAGAAGAAGTCGTTAACGGATGATTTTAAGAGATGCATTTATATGCTCGTTAAAATCGTTCGTCAACCGGTTCTGCAGGATTTACCGCTCGAATTCGTTATCGGTGAATTATAATAACATTCATAAAGCCGCGCGTTTGCAAATTGGAAAAGTTGCGATCACGGTGGGATGCGTTTGACCGATAACGCTCGGGGATATTAACCAATAAAGGGTTCGTGTATGCTGATTGGAACGCAATCGATGCATGTGCATCAAAAGCGCTTCTTGATTTATATTATATAGCTCCGCACTAACACGGCGTGTCCGTTGTCGAAATTTCCGATAGTCACAGGAAATCGTGTCGGACTATAAGTATCCCTAACCCAGGGACCACCTCTCATGCATCCACGTGGCTGCCACGAACAGTGCATTAGAATCAATTCTTAATGCAACGTTCAGAGAGCATTGTTGCAGCGGTTCACTCCTGCGGATTGGCCATGTGTTTATGAAACCGGACACGATTTTTCCGGTGTTCTCAATGCACTCTTACTATTCTTTTAGTACAAATGAAAAAATATATAACATTTTTCGCTAATTAGATAGATATATGGCTAATATATGGCTCTGACTCGCAGAAAATTTGTACATAAATGTACTTGTACTTAAATGTCTCTAAATTGAAGAATGAAGTTTAAAGAAGTACTGAGAAAATAATGATTGTAATTTAATCATAATTAATCATAATTTATAGTTATTTTCAATCCCTGATTACATATTTATTATAATTCTAGTTTTAACTGTGCAAATTATAGTTGTTTTAACTATATGATTATTATCATAACATATTTATATGTTTTTATATGTTTAATTATACCGTAGGAGTGACTATTTCTTTTCTTTTTTACATATTTTTAAATTGTTATTATCACGTAAATTATGAATGTTAGAAAAATAGTTATAGGTATTCTGTATAATTGTGATAGCTAGCTAGTGTATTTGTTACAAATATTTGCACAAAAATGTTATTTTATTTATTATCCGTATCTTAATATTTTTCTCTATCAATATTTGAAACTGTTATGATTTATAATATTTTCATGGTTGAAAACTGTAAATTTACGGTTATTATTAT
The DNA here is from genome assembly GCF_000143395.1 of Atta cephalotes. Taxonomy (NCBI): domain Eukaryota; kingdom Metazoa; phylum Arthropoda; class Insecta; order Hymenoptera; family Formicidae; genus Atta; species Atta cephalotes. Next base: position 650,223 of record NW_012130104.1, on the reverse strand, counting down.
TAGCAATAATCATCTATAAAAAGCTTCTAATGGTGCTAAAAAGTTCTAATAGAGCTTTTAATTACTTTACCATGTATAATTATAGTGTATACATGTATAACAAATACTAAATATTTTTCAATGGGGCAATATGTTTAATCGATTAATTGGGATTAATACCATAAAAAGATCTTTTTTAATTTCACATTTTAGATAATTTTTCATTTACAGCAATGAAATTTGACTTTATCATCATATAGAAAATTATTTTTATTTGTGCATGTATAAAGATAATTATAATGTTGATAATATCGATTTACGTACATAAAATAAACAATTTTCAACGTAATAAATCTGATCCAGTTTTCATTTTCAACTTTATTAATTTCTTTATGGCAGAGTAATTAATATACTGCTGGCAAAAAATTACCAGCATTTATTTATTCCAACTTTTCATCAAACGTCTATTAATAACTTGATAACATATAAACATTTTCTATTTAACTCCGTTCTTTTAATTTGTAATACAACAAATCAATTAATTTAATAACACAACAAATGTCAATATGTATAGCATTTCTCGTAATGAAAATTTTAATTAAATCCAAATTTTAATATTTTTTTCTCAACCACTTACTCCTGATAAAATATTGCATTGGGATTATAGATGGAACAAGTACATTATATTTATATTTGCTTCGGAAATTACGTAGTGGAGTTAACGTGTGCAAATATTTCGCGAAGATCTTAACTGCTTTAACTGCATGCAAAACTGATTAAATGATAATTTTAGCCACACAGATTTCCAAATGGTGCCTTCCGCTCTGTCGCACAAAATCGTGGATCACTGCACACTGCAACCTCACCATGCTTGCTTTT
>NW_012130104.1:642300-649345 GCF_000143395.1 Atta cephalotes | reverse complement strand
TAATGGATTTCTTTTTACTACATCTAATATATATTAGAGATTTCGCTTTTAGCTAAATAGCAGGAAACTAAACACTGTTCTATGTTAATTTATACATACAACTTTTATTTAATTAAATTATTTCAATACTATTTTAATACATTGAATTATGTTACGAAAAGAATTATTTTGCTGAAAAATTAAAAAATTTGCACAATAATTAAATATGAATAACAAATTAAATTTGTACGTTTTGGTTCATGTATTGAGTCATAATATAACAATCAGTAATAACAATTACCACTTATCGCATGCAATATTGTGTCAAACTGTGTATCACAAAATCGCAGTTCCGATCTCCAATTATGTAGTCGCAATGGAAGAAGCGAGAAACAACTATTATCAGTCTGATGTTGTGCCAGTTGCAAAGCTGAGTAGAGTAGATGATGGAACTCGAGCTATCAATTGCAACAATAATTTTAAATAGAAGATTTAATTTATGTTTATTATATATATATATATATATATACAAGGTGCGTCATTAAAATCCGGATAAACCGAACAATTTCTTTAAACAAAATGTTTTTAATGAAAAATTAAATATTACAAAAAATTCTTTTACATGGCACTTAGAGGATCCCTATAGAACGCAACTATTCGACTATAGTAATATCCCCCATTAGCTTGAATGACGGCCTCTATTCTCAGTCTGAAGCGTTAATTCGATATATATATAAAGGATCTTTCAATAAGGATGCTCGATTTTTGCTCGAATGTAAATAAAACAAGTTGTGTGTGATATATCCACTCAATTTTTTTTATTTAAAAGAATATTTTATGGCATTAAATATGGAATATAACGTCGCTCAAATATCCGCCGCGGCTTCGCTTGGTGACACGTATTCGGGCGGTCCAATTTTCGATGACTTTCTCGCATAAATTTGGCTGAATTTACTGGATGGCGTTTGTTATGTTGACTTTGAGAACATCAATTGTTTGCGGTTTATTCGTATAAACCTGCGATTTAAAATAGCCCTCCAAAAGAACAAATCTAAAGGCGTTAAATCGCACGATCTCGGTGGCCAGTTCACGTCGCCGCCGCGCGAGATAACCATGCCCTCAAATCGCTCGTGCAGAATGTTCAGCATACGGTGTGTGGCACATACCATCGCACACGCCATCTTGTTGGAACCACATGTTATCGATATCCATATCATCCATTTTAGGCCACAAGAAGTTACTTATCATCGATCTGTAGCGTTCCATTGACGGTTATGACAATGCCCGCTTTGTTTTGGAAGAAGTACGGACCGATGATTCCGCCAGACCAAAATCCGCACTAAACAGTGACTTTCTCGGGATGCATTTGGAGCTGGTGTATTTCACGTGGATTGGTATCGTCCCAAATTCAACAATTTTGCTTGTTCACATCCATTCATCCAAAAATGGGCCTCATCGCTAAACATGATTTGTTTGGCAAAATTTGGGTTAACTTCCAACTGTTCCAGAACTCAATCAGCGAACACATGGCGTTGTCTATGGTCATTTACCTTAAGTTCCTGGGTCAGTTGAATTTTATAGGAGTGCAGACCCAAGTCCCTTCGCCAAGTTGAAGTCGCAGAAAGGTCAAGTTCTTGTGAATGATGAGAAATTGACCGCCTCGGATTTTCCCGTACACTCTCACGCACAGCAGCGATGTTTTCAGCACCTTGCGTTTCGGCGATATACTGGTGGCTGATTATTTATCGAACCGGATTGACTCGAATTTGGCCACCAAACGTCGAATAGTCGACTCGGCAGGACGGTTGTGGCGAGGTTAAAAATCACGTAATGCGCGGAACGTTTCTCGAACGGAGCACTGATTTTGATAATAAAATTTTATGATTTGCACACATTGCTCAATACTATGACCTTCCATGTGATTTGCCATACACTACTAAACAATTCACAACAAATTTGACACATGTCACTTTAACATGGCTACTATGATCTAACAAATTTCGAGCGTCCCTATTGAATATATGATGGTAAATAACTTACTCCGTCTCCAACAACGATCGTACGTGGATCCAAACATCGTCAATACAATTAAATAATTTAATATTCAGTCATTTTTTAAAATAAGATTTAAAATATTTTAAGAACCATAAAAGAGAGTCATGTTAGTCGTAACTAATATGACGATGTTGATCACAGAATAAAAGTTGAAATACAAAGAGACATGTTATAAAAACAGAAACATGTCGGTCAATTGTAAAAATAAATAATTTATTGAAAATTTTTATGTAACCGTGGTTTAATGTTTCAGTGTCAGTTTGCATGTTGAGACCATTGAATTGGCGATTTATATGGAGCATCTCCGACATTATTCGCTTATTATAATTACTCTCAGTATTCAGAATTCTCACATTTTCCCAATCGAAGTCATGTAAATATTGATAATAGGGGACAATTCTGATGACCTTGATCTTGACATATGTTGTCAAAATCCTAACCCCGAGTGACCTCCAACAAATTTTAACTGTAGTTCGTTAAAAAGTTCTTCGTTAAAAAATCATTAACAAAAGAAGTTTGAAAAATAACGTTTTATTTCTGTTATATATGTATAATATTAAAAATTATTCTATACTTTTCTTCATTTACGTAATGACTTTTCACATGAAGCGACTCTTATCCCACTTTCCCTCCTGCTTGACGACTTTCACACGAAGCGACTTTCGAAGTCGTGACCATGAGTGATCTCCAACAGGACTTCGAAAGTCGTTTCGCGTAGAAGTCATGTGTCCTCCAAGTAAGAGGGAGGTGAGGTAGGAGTTGCTTCGCGTCGAAAGTCATAAAATATACTCCAAAGCGGAAAATTTCTGTTGATATAGTAGAAAAGAGACATTATTTTTCAAATTTCTTTTAATAATTTCTGTTAATAATTTTTTTAACGAAGGATGGTTAAAATTTGTTGGATGTTATTCAGGGCCTTGACCTTGACAACATATGTCAATTATCAAAGCTGGATCCTCTATTGATGATATTTAGCAAAAATTTAGTTAGATACAGGTCTGAAAATAACTTTGTTAGTTTATCAATAATTATGTAAAGAACTTAAGTACAATAAGCATAATATAATTTGAGATATATATATATTATTTCTAACATATTGGGAGTACAAATTAGTTCGGTCCGTTTCCCTAAAGATGATTCCAGCTGTTGTGAATGGTTTCATAGTGGCAGCTGATTTTGACGGTTTCAGAGAGGTTAAACATCTGCTAATAATATTCAGTTTATATCGCTTTGAATTTCATACAAAAACCTTGATTTTTACTGTGTTTGAAATGTCGAATTTTTTGTTAACCAAGGAGCATTTGCGGGAGGTTTTGATTTTCTGCTTTAATTGGAAGAAAAGTGCAGCTGAAGCTTGCCCATCGAATGCTTGTCGAAGTTTATGGTGCCACTGATAAATTCCAACTGTAATAATAAACTGTAATAATAAATCATGTAGGGAATGGTTTCTGGATGGAGATTTCAGCGTTGAAGACAAACTTCGCTCTGAATAGCCAAAAAAATTCGAAGACAAAGAACTAGAGGACTCGAAGAGGATCAAAGTCAAAGCAAGAAGAGCTTGCAGAATCATTGAGGGTAACTCAACAATTGTTTCTGTACGATTGAGAACCATGAATGATTCAAAAACAAGGAAATTGGGTGCCTTATATAACTGAAACCGAGAGACGTTGAAAGACGATTTTTCACTTGCGAACAGCTGATTCAAAGACAACAGAGAAAAGATTTTTTGCATCGGATTGTGACTAAAGATGAGAAGTGAATATTCTATGACAACCCCAAGAAGAAAAAATATAAAATACTACGCTAAGCCTGGTCAATCGTTGCTATCGATCTCAACATCAACATCAACGGCCGAACATGGTTCGAAGATCATGCTCTGTATCTGGTAGGATCAAAAGGGTCTTGTTTACTATGAGCTGCTGAAATCTGGCGAAACCTTCTATTACGGGCGATCGGTATCGGCTACAATTCGTTTGAGCTGTTCATTGTGAAAAAAACGGCCGGAATACGAGCAAAGACATGATAAAGTTATTCTTCTTCATGACAACGCTCGGCCTCATATCGCTAAAGTCGTAAAAAAATATTTGGAAACGCTCAAATGGGATGTTTTACCGCACCCGCCGTATTCTCCGAACATTGCTCCTTCTGATTACTGATTGTTCCGAAGGATGCAGCAAGTCACCGGTTCACTTCTTTCGTAGAAATCGAAAATTGACTCCAAAATTGGATCGCCTCCAAAGACAAGTCATTTTTTCGAGATGTAATTCGAAAATTGCCTGAGAGATAGGAAAAAATAGTAGGCAGCGATGGACAATACTTTAATTGATCTGTTCATTCATTTTGTTTTGAAATAAATGCACAAAAAAACGGACCGAACTAATTTGTACTCCCAATAATTATTTTGATAGTTTAACAACTTTCTTTTAAATCTGTAGCTAGCTAAATTTTTAGTTTTCTGTGTTTATTAAATATTCTGTTTATTCTTTATCATGTCAATTTTTATTACAATCGTCTCTTGCGAATTAAATCTTCGCTTTTTGTATAGTTAGTAGAAATAGAGCTGCGGTTAATAAGCTGAATAATAAGCTGAAAAAGAACCATTTTGAGCTTATCATAAAATACTCGGAACGCATTGATATGCACTATCCGTAATATGATAATCTTAGCGGAATCGAGCGCTTTTGCGACGACGCTGTACGCTGTGCCCGTTCGTCCGAAAAGGGACCGCTTTTCCACATCGATAAAGGCGAACCTTGAGATTTTTCTCACTGCCACGACAACATCATTCGGCGCTTTGCAGTGAATAAAGTCGATCTTGATCAGAAGGGACTTGCGCGTTTCGCCATCTATCGCATCGCGCATTCGACGCGTTGTGTTTCTTCAATCTTGAAAGGCGGAATCAGAACGTCATCTGAATAAGTATTCATCGTTCTCACAATTCAAATACTGTATTCTTTTTCTTTTCTTGATGCAATGCGCCATTTGATACTTAACGTAATGCGACGTTAGAGAGGCGGAATAAACATTGGCGATACTATTAAGAAAAATAGATAATACTATTGTATTAAGAGAACATTAATGATTCGGATATTGCAATCTCCATTTAAAAAGGTTAGCAGTTGATAAAATTTATACCGTGTGTAGGAAAGCATGAGGCAACTATGAATTAAGAAAAAAATTTAATAAAGCCGACAATTATTTATTAATTAAAGACACATTACATATATTTTTTAATGAACAAATTATAAAGAAATTAACAATTTTTTTGTATTGTATATTTGAAAGTAAGAAAGGTTGATGGCGATTTAGAACTTCAGTTAAGAACTTCAGTTATTTCAATAAAAAGTAGCCGTATTTTTAAAAAATAATTAAAACAAAATGAGAAAATTTTTATTTAAAGTATAGGAAAGAGTGGCTTAAATCGGATTGTGTTTCAAATAGGACCTTTTTAATTTAAATGAATACAGTTAAGCAGAACGGTTTACGTATTATTTATAATGTAAAGTCTTTATAAGAAATATACTGATCCTTTATAATATCATCGAATGTGACAGCAATTTGACAGTTCTTTGTCATAACATTCATAGAGTAGACGCAAATGTGTTATATTTTCAGCCATCGTACGAAAGCTTTTTAAAAAAGAAAACCTTTATAAATCGTTATTTAAAAGGTGTTTAAAATTTGAAAAGTAATTGATTTAAAATAATTAAAGAATGTAGAATTCAAAAATATCAAGTATTTTGTGATCACTTTTGCGGTTTACTATAAAATTTGTTTTTAAATTGCTTTTCCAGATTGCCTCTGATAGAGAAACGGTATAAGAAACTGGTCTCCTACGCTTAGAATAACGAGCAAGAAGAAGAACAAAAAGAAGTAAAATGTTCCAAAGTTCGAAAGGACCCGTGTTCAAATCGGGCAGTACAGTAGATAACTTATATAAGCCTGGTTGTAGTACATTATAAATAATACTAGTGATCGGCCCATCAGATTTGATCCAAGGAATTAAATCAATAAAATGAGTTATCAGACTCAGATTAATAGAGTTTTGATTTAAATTTTAATAAAAAATATAAACTGTCAATAATTTTTTTTCTGAATAAAATTTTTATTTTTGATTGTCAAATTGATCGTTTTTACTCAATATTAACAAAAATATATTAAAATATTTTAAAATTCTATCTAGGTGCATAAAAATAGGAGTGTTTGATTTGGAACCAATAATTCCAAATCAGACAAAAAAAGCGTTTTTATATTTTCCAGTATAGTTTAATATAGGTAAGAGATAACATGAAAAAAGTCTGAAAAATGAAGAGAATTAATGATCCTTTCAACTTTCGGTTTTATGATCGGACTTTATTTACATTTTATAAAGAGTAAAAACTGCAAATAGGTCCGATTTATCCCACTTTCCCCTACCATTATATTGTTAAATATAAATATTGATCTCTCTCTCTCTCTCTCTTTCTCTCTCTCTCTCTCATTGAATTATTTTATATTTAATATTTATTTTTATACGGAACATATAAATTAACATATAAATTACATAATATAAATTTCCAAATCCATTACATTTTGCAGATATTGTATCTGATACATTTTTAATAGAAACTTTTGTTCAAAAAATACTCCAATTAACTTTGAATTACAATAATTAATATTCATTATTATAATATGAATTTATTTTTTATTTATTTATTTATTTATTATTAATTTTATTATAATATGAATTATAATTTTAAATAGACAAAATCTATTTAGAATTATCTATCTCACGTAGAGACAGTGTATTAAATGGTTTTACTTTTTGTTTAAAATTATAATAGCTTGTACTTATATTGATGATGTATTATTGCAGTTTAAAGCTAAATAATTTTTGAATAAAGTTTCTATAATTGATAAATAATATTGGCCTTATTTAATTTTTTCCTAAAATTATATGTATATATATATGTGTATATGTGTGTGTGTGTGTGTGTGTGTGTGTGTGTGTGTGTGTATATATATATATATA
>NW_012130104.1:633242-641563 GCF_000143395.1 Atta cephalotes | reverse complement strand
TATATATATATGTGTATATGTGTGTGTGTGTGTGTGTGTGTGTGTGTGTGTGTGTGTGTATATATATATATATCTCCATACAGCAGCGCTTCACATAATGTCCATTCCGATATTCACTGTCAGTGTTAAAAATCTATAGCGCACGTAACATATAGTTTCGTACTGTATAGTTTCAGCACTGGCAATGAATATCGGAACGCACTCATAGTGTTCACCTCTGCGCACGTGTTAGATTCCGGATCAACTTCAATTGTTGTTGTTTTATTAATATTCCAACATATTTAACTATTAATATTAATAAAATGAGTTTTCTATGATTACGTATATGGGCATATATCGAACTAACTAAATGCAAGAAATGATAGATTATTACTATTTAAATATATTTCAATAAAGTTTCCTTTCTCTTGTGTTCGCAATTCTCCAATTCTTTCCTACTAATATTTGTAAGAATCTTAATTATTTGAACCACATCATGCGTCGTGATTATTCAAACTCCAATAAATTCCAATTTTTTTTTCATTATTTTAATCGAATAAGTTAATTAATGGAATGTATAATATTATTAGAATATTGAACATCGAGATCCTATATATATGGAATTATAAAATTTTATACTTTGTGATAATATGCGTTTGGTTGAAATTTTTTCCAATATCAAATATGAGTTTTTAGAACTTTCAGACTTAAAGCCGCGATTACATCTCACGTTTAATTCGAAGTTTTATATGCGCGTTATCTCATGAAACATAAATCACAGTGACGATTTTTATTCCTTAATGACTGTTGCGCGTAATTAATTAATTCGTCCATTGCGCTCGAAATTCGCTCTCAGCAATGAATTATTTTATTTGTCGCGATTTATGCAAATTGCACTAATCCCGGCTATAGTGACTGAATGACGTACGGAAAATTCACGTAAATTATTCTTATTATCTACTTTTTTAAGATTTGACTTCTTCAAACTAAGTCGGGATTAGTTCGGAATTAACAGCTGAAAATAGCAGCAGTTGTGTAAAATAAATCTTGTATTTTTATTTTGGAAAAGCGCAAAAATTATATTATTATTATTATTATTCACATGCATACATTTATAATTGCATACAATTATAATTTAAAATTTTATATTTCTTATTTTTATTATTGTTTTACTTAATCTTTATTTTATTTAATAGTAATTTTCTTAATCAATTTTAAGAATTATCTCTGAAATTTGAACACGGCTGGATAGGATGCTGATGCAATATCAATAATATGAATTAAAATGTATTACAAAATCAATATTTCATTTGCTGTATGCCGGATCGCTGTATCGATAGGAGACTGACGAAATTCTTGTAAAGCTTCTCTATATCTTTCTCTTCGTCAATTTATCAATTATTACTGGTCCAATATAGACCACGGATTACGTTATCTGATTACGAGGAAGACTGATTCAGTGATCGGCTTTAACGGAACGAAATACACATTTCGTACGAACAAGTTCGATTCGACAGTCGATTCACATAGCGAGGGAGGGTCGACGAGAGGCTCTTCCGAATAAATCGCTCGTTTTCGGATAAGGCGAATCACCGGGGCGAAAATCGAAACGTGCCCCACGTCTGTATTGCGAGAGTGCTTCATTCACACTCGGTTCTCTACGATGGACAGCCATTCGAAAAGAAATGGCAAGCATAAATATTCGCTTGAAATTGTAATCTGAACTCCGACAGTAAGATTAAAATTTCATTGCAGTTTGATATTTTTTGTGTCACAATTTCTTACGAGAACTCTTATTTTTTTTGTTATGGACATGGCAAAAACAATAATTCCATTTTTTATTGTTTTCTATTCTTTTTGAAAATGACAAAGCTATATTAAAGTTATAGTTATATTAAAGTATCAGAAAAAAATTAAATTTTTCCAATTTTTTCGATATTTTTCCCTAAGGGTAGAAAAATTCATTGGAAAAATTAACATATGTTCGTAAAATCTGTCACATTAAGAATCGTTTCTCGGTTTTTTTGTAAACAAAATAATTGCTTATAGAGTACAGCCGATAGCGAGATAATTTTAAGAGAAGGATAAGTTAACAGAAATTTTGAAATTTTATAATATTAAAAATTGAAGTTGCACATAGTGTATTTTATCAAACATGTAAAACATATACTATTGCACCAATGAGCAAATTAAAACGATTCACATAAAGTCTTTTGAATAAGAAGATTTACAAAATTTTTTAAAAACTTATCCTTACTCTCAGTTTCAAGACTTTAGTTTTATGACTACATTTTTATGAACATATATTAATTTTTAATCGCTCAAATTATTCTTACTCAGTATCTTCGCTTTCTTTTTTTTTCGAACATATATCTATTTCATTTTAATTACAAAAATTTTAAGGGCAACACAAATAAATATAATTTCTGTTTTCTATTTTTGCACTAGACTGCGAAAGGTACCATGCCTTTCGCACAATAATAATCATTGTGCAGTACAATGCGCAGTCTACTTAAGCTTTGTTATATACTAAAAGAAGATTAGATTCGGTTTTACTATAAAAATAAAAGGATAACTAAAAAATTTTAATAAAAATAAGGTTACATAATTTCATGAATCATTGCATTAATTTTATGAAGGAATTTAAAAATTCATGCGTATTATGTCATTTACATAACAAAAACAGCAATTTTTCAAAAATAAAAATCAATTTTTCGGAAAAAAATTCAAATTTTTCCGGCAATTTGAAAAAAGCAGTTTTTGCTAAGTATTATCTCATATATTATATTGTTTGTGTGCTAGTCTTTAATGGTTTCGTTTTTTTCTATTGTTTTCTAGCGTTATAATTTAGTTATATTATAATTTATCTGCAGTTATATTATTTCAATCTTGCGCTAAATTTTCACTTATATATTTTTTTTACAGAATCAGACTCATATTTGTGAACTCCGTTCACTTGTAATCAAAGGATATTCATTCTTTTTACTAAAATTGACATTATAAGCATTTTAATAACTGACTGCAAATAGCTATTATTCGCGTACGTTCTTTTCTGTTATACATTATAACTGAACATCGCGATAATTGTTTTTACGTTATCAGCGTTTGCCTTAGAGAGCGAAATATATATTTTATTATGTTTTTTCCTGTTATTGCATGTTTTTAATATTGAGAATGATCCGATCGCGATGGAAACATCTATTGCTAGCATTCTTTATTAAATTTTTAACTTAAACATTTTTGCTTATTGTTTTTGTACATTCTATATTATCTTGATTTATTTTATATAATAATTTTTGGCTCGTAGCCCTCTTTTTTTTGTTTTTTAAAAACAGTTTTTTTTTAACTATAGATAAAGCGAAATTCTGTATACTTAACGTACGTTTACTTTAAAAATAAATAATAAATTTAAGAAACAGATTTGTAACTAATATAAAAAATACGCCTGAAAGAAAGACTTTGTTTCCTTATCGATTATTGTTAAGAATATTACTAAAGTCTGATTTTGCTTCCTTATCGATTATTGTTAAGAATATTATTAAAGTCTCGGTAATCTAAAAGCTTAGGATGTTCGTACAGAATATAAGAGATTCGAATTCAAGGTCATATTTCTTGCAATACATTTAATATAATTTACAGTTTTTCAGCACATTAACATCTTTTTAATATAATGTCTGATTGCATCAAATTATTATTAAAAATTGCTTGTCAATATAATTTAATTCGAGATATTATTATAGTAGTTCAATTATAAGTCTGGAAAAAACCAATTCGGCGTGCAGTTCGAATGACTACGAATATTGTATACAGGGTGTCTGGAAAATCGCCCGCAATATTTTCGAAAATGATTTCGGATTTGGGACCTAAAAAGAAGGAAAGAAAGCTATATAAACATAGGTCTGGAAATAAATCGTTTTTAAGTTATAATCACTTTTATGTTAAAAAAAAAATTGTAATTTATTTCTCATAATCACAATCATAATTTTTATTCCATAGTATTTTAACATAAATAATTACATTTCGGACTATTTTGGCGTTATCCAGGATGCACCACGTGGAAGTATACTTCATCCTTTCTTTTATTCCCTTTTTTTTATTTTTTATTTTTATATTTTTTTTACTTTATTAGAAGGATGTCAAGCGAGCTATGCTTCTACGTGGTGCATCTTATGTAATGCCAAAATAGTCCAAAATGCAATTATTTATGTTAAAACTGTAGAATAAAAATTATGATTGTATTTATGAGGAATAAATTACAATTTTTTTAATATAAAAATGATTACGACTCGAAAACGATTTATTATATATTTCCAGACCTATATTTATACAGCTTTTTTCCTTCTTTTTGAGTTCTGAATCACTTCTCGAAATATTGGCGGGCGATTTTCCGGACCCTGTATAGTATACATACATATAATTCACATCGAATTATTTAAGCATTAAAGATTCAATTTTAACTGTTATAGACATTTAACTTTTAGTATTGTGTTCTCACATATACGATCTAAAATAAAGATTCTTAATATTAGTATAAAGAAGTTTGTAATAAAGAAGTGTATAAAGAAGTTTGTAACTAGTTTAGTAACTTAGTTTTTTCTTTTTTGTTTTTCCAACTATTGGCCGACACATCCTAATTATTTAGCTGTTACATTAACTTCACTCTTTAATGATTTTTTTTTTTCTGTAGAAAGTTATCTTTACTATGAAAGAAAAATGTTATTGTAATAAAAAATATTTACTTGCAAATTTAAATTTTAAGCATTTTTTAGTATTAACGATTTGTTTGATCTATAAGCTATGATAATATGCGATTAAACAATAATTTTCAGAAATTGCAGGCAGAACATTTCATGTATAATGTTTATTTTGAAATAATCCAAATATTCATATTCCGACACAATTGCAGATTAAAAAGCGACTGAGATAACTAAATGACATCAAAAGTTATTTCAGAGAATACTATTAAAATTTAAACGTCATATAGAATCGGCCATTTTATTTGCTCGTATATTAAGTTATACAAAATTGAGAAAGTTAGCATACCTTTTTATTCTTCCGGGAAATTAACTTGAATGAATTATGCGCCAAAAATTAATTGCATCGAAAATCACTGATAGCACTATACAACCTTGTTTTGCATGAAGTTTTCTAATTAGCATCTGTTTAATCGACCGTCATTTAATCGACCGCTATGTGGGAGACGTTTTTAATTTTTAATGACATTAGCGATTTTGTGTTTTAAGATAGTCGGTCGCGGTTACTTGTATTGGATTGCAGGCCAGCTAACCGAAAACTGTAAGTGCACATGGTTTTCGCCTCTGAGAAATTAAGTGTGTGCGGGTGAAAAAACGCGCGAAGTCAACAATAATCAAGATACATTACCAAAACGCATCCGGAATCCGCGTTTGCAGAATTTACTTGATGTTTTTGTATTCGCTGTCAACGTCTATAAATCTTTTTTTGCAAGGAATATAAGCCTTATTCTGTTATACATCAAATAAATAATTCATCAAATATTGTTACATATGTTTTGAAATATGGAAAGTGAAGGAAAATTCTAAATAATTTGCACTCAAACATTGTTATTTATTTATATACTAGCATTATTAATTTATTGTTGAATATTATACGATCGAGCGTATTATTATAGTGGTTATTTTATCGCTTATTATAGAAGTTAACTATTTGTTGCTAATTATTCATCGCAATAAATAGCTTAGGCAATTATCCGTCGAGTGTAATTCCGTTACGTAAAACAGTGCAGTACAATGAAAAGCACGTGCATCGCTATCAATAGGAAACTCGATGTTTCCAAATGATCACTCATTCTAATACAAATTATGATCAAAGCTGCTTAACTTTGAACCAAGTTAAGTGGACTGTTTGTTGTATTATCATAATATAGTTATAGTTGCGCTATCAGCAATAACACATTTAGGTCGAATTACCGCAACCTGAATATATGAAATCTGAGTACTTGAAAATAATAGGTCGACATTCTTATTATTAATTAAATATGCACACATACATATTATCTGAAGAAAAACTTACTTCTTTAGACTTTTGTTTCTTAAAAAATGCCGAATGGTCATTATTGATCGTTTTTACTTTTTAAATTAATATTATATTTTTTATATAAAAGAAATAGAATTCTGAAAGGACATGAAAATGATATGAAAATTGATGAAATGAGTTAATTTTATATAATATAATGCAGCTTATCATGTAATAAATAAAAGATGGATCAACAAGAAATAGTTTTTAACAATGGATATCAAAAAGTATAAAACTTGTGCTTACAGAACATTTTTGATTGGGACAGCTCAAAAATCCGTTACCTTGTGTTTATGACATCTTTGTTCTTCACATTATAAGCTATATTATATGTGAAAAATAACGCATTTCGCTGAGATCCAAATTTTTCATATATTCAATTAGTGCGAGGTCCTTTTTTGACTTTTCAATAATTATTCAAAGGTTAATGAAATGTTTGGTTTTTTTTATTACTTTATTTTTATATTGATTTATCACCTGATTTATCTTTATAGTGAGTATATAAGAAAATTTAGTTTTAACAGATGAAATATTAAGCTGAAAGTAGAAGTACACATACGAATTCGAGAAGTGCCAGGAAACTGCATGATCGCCAAAATTTTTGTCAAAATTATGTACAAGCGCAAGTTTTTTCTCTTATTTTCCTTTTTAAAGATGAAAAATGGAGATATAAAAAACTGTCTGGTTAGCGGCGTGCAAAATAAACTTCTCTACAGAGATTACGATCGTCCGCTCGCTCGTACGTGTTTGCGCATATCCGCGCAAACAATGCGGCTCTTCTCGCAACTATTCTTGCCTGTCCATGCTTAAACCGCGCGAATCGAAGCAAGCGCCATGCTTCCAGTAGAACGGTGCGCGTGTCTTGCGGCGCTGCAGGAATTAATTCTGCGTTAGGAATTATTCCTGTGCGTGCGGGAAAACTCCTGTAACCCGCAGAAGAAATATTAAATCCTGCTTCAAACTCTCTCGTATTCCCATTGGTGTCGTACATTCGCGAGATATAGCAATTCTATGTACTCAATTCTATGTATGGTATATATCGAGCAAATAGCTGAAAATGAAGTAATTGTCCAGTGAATAGTACACGAATATCTTCAAGTTTTCAATTTTATTCGGCCAGAGAATTTCATGATCTTTTTGTTCTAATAGCTGTATTACTACTCGCATCTCGTTGAAAAATTAATGATAACTCTCAATCGTCGACAATGTAAAATTTTCACCGTCTGCAACCTGGTTTTTTGAACTCTAGTACAGTTTTAATGTTGTTCCGCATTGTAAAAATCTGAAAAAATTGGTACGTACTGATGAAAGGAAACAAAGAATGAATTTTTATCATTGTAGAAATTTATTCCTTAGAATAGATTATTGTGTTTTATTTATTTTTTACAGATTTAAATTTATCTAGCAGAATTCATAATAAAAAAATCAACTACATCTTTAAAAGTCAACATTAGCTTTCTGCAGAAAAAGCAGTTTTGCAACTGTTATAAAATGTCGTTAACATAATTGATTTATGTTCATTTAGATCCAGTGAGGAGGTAAGGATAAGAACTACATTAAAGAATTTTACAACGGTTGCAAAGCTACTTTTCTGCTAAACGTCATTATCTTGGAGAGTTAATACTATTCTCTGAAATTATAAGATAATCGATTCCAATAGTTTTAAATAGAAAAATATATTAATTAAAGATGAAACGTAACATAATGTAACGTAACATAACGTAATTGATTAATAATTAATAAATTATTCTCATTCGTAAACTATTTTCAATAATTCTATAACGTGTGGCAAAAGCAGTAAAATTAACTGAAATTGTAAACTTTTATTATTTCGCGATTCCATCTCGCGCGCGTGCATATTTATAATACAATATATACGAGGTAGAAAGAAAAAAATATCGATAGATATATATGAGTTTCTTTGTGTTCTTATCGTATAATATAATAACATTTATAAATTTTAATGTGGAATATCTTTGGTCTGCAATGTTGCACACGAACTGAAAATTCTCCAAAAGTTTTGTTGAAAAAAATATACATATACAAATGCTTTACACACACACACACATACACACGCACGCACGCACGCACGCACGCACGCACGCACGCACGCACGCACGCACGCACGCACGCACGCACGCACGCACGCACGCACGCACGCACGCACGCACGCACGCACGCACGCACGCACGCAACGCACGCACGCACGCACGCACGCACGCACGCACGCACGCACGCACGCACGACACGCACGACACACACACACACACACACACACACACACACAC
>NW_012130104.1:617754-633222 GCF_000143395.1 Atta cephalotes | reverse complement strand
CCTACACGACACGACACGCACACGACACACACACACACACACACACACACACACACACACACACACACACACACACACACACACACACACACACACACAGACATGTATCAGCGGCCTGTCTATACCATCCTGCGTTTCAATCATATCAACAATAGCGGCGAGATATGGCTCGTCATTTTTCAATTCATAACGTGACATTTGATTAATTAATTTTTAATACGATTTTCAACGCAGGATTCATTTTTCATTTTTCTATCGTGCAGCTTAATTTGGCGGCATACAAACGATGTATTATAAAAAATACTGACGCAGCGACTCTACAACACAAATATAACTTAAGAGAAGAACTTTTCGATGTTCTCTCTTTTAAAAATAATATAATACTTGCGAGCGTTGATATATGATGAATCTTACGATAATTATACTCATTGTCGAACGAAGTTTTGAAATTCTAAGACTTATACTATATTCTTGAATCTATAATAAAAATATAATATAGAGGAAATGTAATTATGGAATTAGTGAAAAATTGTGGAATATCTCGCATAGAGAGAGAGCATTGTAAGGCGACCATTAGAATTACTTCTTCATAATCTGCTTAGATATTATAACACGGCCACTGGACATTAATGTTTACTGCGTTGTCATAAAAGTCGCATTTAGTTTGCAGGCAATAGATAGCTTTACAGATGTATATTTTTTATCCATTATGAGAAATATAAGTATCCATTAATTTAAGAAGTAGATATGAATTTTATAATTTCTAATTTAGTTCTTGAATATGGCTTTAAATGATCTAAATGAAGTAAATTTGATAACGAAATGTGTGTATCAAGCGTGTAAAGTTATATATAATACCCCACTATATAATACCCCACACATACATTACAATTATACTATTATATTACTAATTAGTAATATTTCATATCCTCTTTCCTTTTCCATTCCATAATCGCAACATTTTTACTCTTTTCATTTTTTAGTAAATTACATTTGTTCTGTGTACCTTAAGAATTTCTATTTTTATAATATAAATTATTTTACAGTTAAAAAATTTATATCGAAGTTACGTCATATGAATATCTGTTTTAAGTTATTTTAATATCTACTGAGTTATTTCAATAAAACAGAATGGTATTTCCTATAACTCCTTCCTCTATATAACGTATACTTTTTAATATATACTATAGAATTTTTGCATGCGATATTTTTCGAGAATAAAACTCTTGGTCTCAGTTTGCTATAATTTTGTTTATACAGAAAACATAAAATTATACAACTTTTTATATTAAAAATATATAATAATATAAGAATTTTTTTTTTAATTCATTTATAATCTCGATAGTTTAATGGCTTAAGATCTCGTACGGAATACAAGAAATCCGAGTTCAAGTTCCGGCCGAGGTAATATTTTTCGCAATAAATTTATTAACAGTTTATTAACAGTTTCAACATATTAACATCTTTATAATATGATGCTTGATGATAGCATCAAATTAATAAATTACTTGTCAATTTAATTTGCGATGTACGATACTAGATGATGATACTAGAGTAGTTTTAATTGCGTTTATAGTCCGGAAAAACAATTCGGCACGTAATTTTAAAGACTACAATATGGTATATATGCAAGTACATATATAGTGTATATTAGTAATTCAAGATTGAATTATTTAAAGCAATGAAGATCCAACTTTGATTAATTGCCATAATAGGCATTTTTCTAATATTGATTGTGATTTCATATATAGATTTTTTCATTGCAATGTATCATTCATCGCTTCGATAAGTTATCGAGGGATAGTTTAAAGAATGAATGGATCTTTATTCAATCTGTATGATATAGCAACAAGTATATATCTTAGAATATCTTAGAAAAATTTGTCATCATTTTTTGTATTCTTTCAATCTTTATGAAATTTTCAACTATTTTCAATTATTAAAATCTTTCAGTAGCGTAATTGAGCAGTTGTCCTACATACAAATCCATTAATTTAGTTGCGAATTGTGTTGATAAAATTACTGGAACTTTTATGAGCCACTTTCATATATAATTAGATTCATTTTACTTATTTACTTAAATAGGAATATAAAGTTAAATATATGTGTAAAGAACAACGCTACAAGTTGAAAAGAAAACAAATATCATAGTTCGCAAGAGATACCATGACTATTCTTTTCTTTATTTATTTTATATAAAAGATCTATATAACAATTCAAATTGTTAATTTGGAACCTATTTGCAGCAAGTCGAGCTTAATACTTCGAGCGAGCCTGAAATTACATGCCTATATCGTATTTTGCTCGCGAAGAAACAACATATTCGTCCTTAGATTGGAATATTGGAATACCGGAGGAAGTCTATGGAGGGATGAGGGCGGAGAGTGTTGAAGGTGGAAATAATGCGATTGAAATGAGCTCTGCGGCCGATAGCGGATGCGGCCGCAACACGTGAAAATGGCGTTGCACGACCCTTATCAGACGGCCCATGATTTATAGGCTCGCTGCAAAAGAGTTAATGGAGGCAAAATAGCGCGCGCCGAGCACCATGAATCCTTCCGTATCGCCGGGCACTGTCGATGGTCAGTCCGTTCGACGACCGTTGCGCGTTTGCTCTCTATCACTCGCCCGGATCTTCCTGAATTCCGAAATGTTCCCGTGGGAATATCGTCGCGACTGAACTATTTCCAGCCGCGAGCACATTCGCCGTTTGTGTCAATTAACACACCTCTAATCATTGCATCGTATGTACAGCGATATTGTTGATTTGTGTAATATTAGGTCTCTCGATCATTTAAGGCATCGTTATATTCGAACAAATATATTTCGAAATAAGTACGAGTCAGGAAAGAAATTGGTATGTTGCAATTAGAATAGAACATAATTTCCTTATACGAATTAAAATTTAAGCTTTCTGGAAAAAGGAATAAAACTATTTTTCAATTTGATAGAAAATTATTAACTAATCAAATAATATCGCAACAATAATATCTCTAATACTCTTAACATAATCATATGTCATTCTTGTCATTTTTATTTTATATACTGTTAGATATTAAAGGCGTAATCTTTTTTAAATTAAATAACATTTTATTAAATTAAAAATAATAGACTTAATAAAAAACGATAAACAAAGACAGGCTAATGAGAATACAAACGCAGGTTATAAGATACAATTTTAAAATAATTATAAAATTAAGAATTTCTAATTATAAAATCACTGCATACAAGTATTCGACTTACTTTGGAGTCATCCTCAGTGGACACAAATCGGGTAAGAATTCACATCCCCGTAGTTAAATGGCTAGTCACTCGTGGATTGCAAGATCCAAAGTGGAATCCATTAAAATATAAAAAGTCGAAACAAAAACTATATAGCAATCAGAAAATATATAAGATCTATCTTTGAAATTTGTACGTAAGAGAGTGACTTATCACATTGCAACGAGGGACATGTTGACAAAAAAGAAAGAAAAAATTAATAAAAGATTAATAATAGAACGTCAAAACAGAAAAAATTAATTAAACATAACGTCGATAATGTGGACCGATATCATTGACATATGTTATCAATTCAAAGTTTAGATAGGTTCTGTTCTTACATAAGGGTTAAGACATAAAACAAAGTGGATAAATATCAACTATGGAAATATAGTTAATTGTGGAATTATATCAAGCCAATTAAAAACAAAGAATACAAAAAAGGAATTGCGTTAATATATAAACAAATTTCATTGGTCATAATTTACTTAAAATTGGAATGTAACCATTATGTAAGAATTCTGTATTTGATTGTAAGTTGAGAGAATTTTCCTATATTTGAATGTATAACGTTTTGAAAATTAGATGTTTGCTCAAAAACCGTTCGTTATCAAAGATAAAGATATTCTCTCAAGTAAAATCATGTTTCAAAAGAATTCTATGATCTGTGATGACAGACTTATTAATAGAATTATTGTTGATTTGGTGACGATGTTCTTAAATTCTTGTTCTAAAATGTCTATCTGTCTGTCTTACATATGTCGCCGTATAATCTTTGCAGGAAATTTTAGACAACATTTCGCTTATAATCTTTGAGAAGAACATTCTTATGTTCTTTGACAAACCTACCAAATTTATTTAGACTGTAATAGTTCAATTTCACTTTTAGATTCTTAGTAATGCCTTTAAATTTGTCAGAAGTCTTCGAAATGTAAAGAAATATGAATCATATAGTCCTGTCTTTGTTGCCTGAAGAATCAGAACTATTATTTTGTATTAAAGTGTTGAAATAATAATTTCAATTTTATCATTAATCGTTTCGAATATAATATGAAATCATAAAGTAATCGTTTTTGAGCAAAACATTAATTTAATTTTTTTTTTCATGAAAAGTCAGTTGAGATAAAAGAAAGCATCTGTCCACCATTCCCATTATCATTTCTCTTTTTTAGGACAAAGGAGTAGATAAAAAATTCAGATATCTATCTGAAAATGAGAGAGAAAATGATACCAATCAAATTGAAAGCTTCCATTAATATTGAAAATCATAACATCAAAAAAATTGATTGATTTATCACCAATTTCTGTGAACTCTAGAGTTTCAGATGAAAAGAAATTAAAAATCTCCAGTATATAATATCGAGATTGATATTGTCCGATGGAATTACTGTGATGATATCATGGACATATCTGAAGTACAGTGATAACGAATTCCTACCTCTCTCAGCGCTTTAATTTCAAGATCTTATAAAACTAAATCAGCAATAATAGGCGAGAGAGGAGAGAGAGTCCATTGAAGTACCAAATTTCTGCTGAAGTACACGATTATCAAATTTGAAGAAGGTACAATAGAAAAACTAATATTATGGCATTCATGAATTCATCTTTAGAAATGAAACAATTATCTTCAATATAATTTGAAATGCTTTTTGGCCAAATCAATTGGAACATTAGTAAAGAGTGATTTGGCGTCTAGATCAAAGAATAATTATCATCAACTTGTAAACACTCCAATTTTTAATGAGTTGAAAACTGTTTGTATTGCTGAATGGTTTACATAGGAACATTATTAATATTATGATGTTGTACAAAAAGTTGGCTAAAACATAAAGAACTGTTAATATGTGAAATAATGATTCTAAAAGGGCAATCGGGTTTATGAATTTTTGGTGAGAGCACATAATCTCGATATGTTTCCACTGTACAACTTTCTATGTAAATTCCGAAATCCACTTATTCATTTTCCATCGCATTAGCAATTTGTATAAACTGATTATGACAGAATTGATTGGATCCCTGTTAACAATTACGTAAGTCAGTAATGCTTTATTAACTTTTTTCGTGTATTTGTCTTTATTTAGTTGTCAACAGCAGTTCTACTAATAAGTCTATCATCACAGATTATAGAATTCTTTTGAAACATGATTTTGATTGGGAGAATATTCTTATTCTTGACAACAGTTTTTGAATATTCAAATACAGGAAAATGCTCTCAACTTACAGTCAGAATTCTTACATAATGATTACATTCCAATTTTAAATAAATTATGACCAATGAAATTTGTTTATATATTGATGCAATTCCTTTCTTGTAATTTTGTTTTTAATTGACTTGATATATAATTTCCATAGTTGATTATATATTTCCATAGTTGATATTTATCTATTTTGTTTTATGTTTTGACCCTTATATAAGACAGAACCTGAACTCTGAACTGACAACATATGATATCGGTCCACATTATCGACGTTCTGTGTTTTATTCATTTTTTTTTTGTCGACATTGCAGTGAGATGAGTTACTATCTTATAAATTTCATTTAAAGATAGATCTTATATATTTTCTAATTGCTATATATAGATATTCTTATTTCGATATATACTTTAATGGATTTCACTTTGGATCTTGCAATCGATTGACTGGCCATTTAATTACTCTGCGAGAGATGTGTATCATTACCCGATTTATGTTCGCTGAGGATGAGGAAAAGTGAGTCGAATACTTGTATGCACTGATTTTATAATTATAAATTCTTAATCTTATAATTATAATTACTTTAAAATTGTATCTTTTTGTGACCTGCATTTGTAACTTGCATTAGCCTGTCTTTGTCTAACATTTTATTAATTTTAACCAGTATTGACCAGTATTAATTAGTATTGAAGTAACGCGTTGCTTATAACCGTTCCTTTGTTATCTTGTTATTACAATCTTGTTATAAACATAACAAGGTTATTATAACTTTATAATAACAATTTGATAATGACATTGTGAACTTTTTATGACGGTAATGGAAATATTACAGTTAAAAAAGTCAATCATTAGTACGATTTGAAAAGGTCATTCATTACTGAAAAAAATAACTCATAATTTATAATATATTATGTTATAAATTACTTAACTTAAATTATTTTAGTGAAATTAACGACGCATTGAGCTCAACACACACACACACGCACACACGCGCTAAGATTTAATTCTGACCAATCTAACTTGATACTGTTTATATCAAGAAAAATTAAAACCATAATTTCAACTAATGACAACAGTATTTTAAATTGGAAATAACTTAACGAAAAGTGATCGCATCGAGCTCAATAAAGAATCATTTTATATATTACAATATATTATTTTTTCCTGGCAGAATAATGATCTTTGATTATCAATTTTACATCTTTCTTTGTTATCTGCTAAATAACTTTGTTATATTTCCAAATTTTGTTTTATTGAATAGAATAGTATTATTTTGAGTAGTAGTATTTTATAATATTTTGTTAGTATTTTTGTAGTTTTTTTTGTTTTATATGTTATTATTATTTACATATTTGTACTTAAATCGCATAATTATCTCATGTGAATAAATTATTATGTTAGAAATATATAAATGTGAATGTAAATTGTCATTTATATGTTATTGTTTACATATTTGTAATAAAATCTCATAAAACAATTGCAGTCGTTTTGTTATTTTAATCTTCTCAAATTCTTTCACTCCTCCTCATCATGAAGAATAAATTTTATGCAGCAACACACCTGCAAAGCGCAGGGTAAATGCAGTTTCATAGCGCTTTTACAGCACTTTCCGAGCGCTTTGCAGGCGTTGTTGTGCTACGTGAAAAGTAAACTGTAAAGTGCTATAAAACTGCGTTTATTTTGTGCTGATTGTATGCGCTATTAATATGCTTTTCATAGTGGATTTTGAAAGCGTTTTTAAAGCGCTAAAAAAACTGCTAGAGTCATGCACCTGCATAAGCGCTTTTTTAATGCTTTATAAGCACTGTTGTGCTAGTAAGAATAATGGCGAGTTACAGAAATGATTAACTTTTAGACTGTCAGTACAAAACGCCATGTGGCGTCATGCAATGACTCGTACATATCGAACAATGTATAGTAGACATCAGGATTGGAAGTTATTTTGTTTAAATGTTACTTTTTAATATGTTATTGCCATTATTTATGATAAAAAGTAACTCGTTACTTAAAAGTAACGATAAAAAAATCACTACTTTTTGTTACTTTCTTTGTATATTTAATTATACAGGAGATGGGCCTACTCATCGATTTTGATGAAATTAGGATCAGTCGATGCGTTTTTGCACGAAATGAACGAATCTGGCAGAAAAATATGTCGTTTTGCCTCGCGAATCGAAATATTAAGTGTTGAAGTTGACGACTATTGAAGAAAATCTATCAGATTCTTCTGCATAATTATCCTTTTTCTTTAATGTTAAAAACAGGCTTTTAAGACAGAATGTTAAGATAGAAAAATAGATATTTAGAAAGATATCTATCTTTCAATATTTTTATTTTTCATTAATATTTTATATATTAAAGTTTAATTATATCGTATTTTATTATATTTTATTTTTTAGTTCTTATGTGCTGTAGCGAGGCTATAGTAAATCCAAGCAACACAAAAAAGTCGGGGCGACATCGTCAACGATGATGCAATCATTAGTCAATAATTATTTAATAATACTATTAGTCAGTATTTAAAATCGGCTCGATGTGGATCTGACTGCAATTCGACTAAAGTAGTTACACAAATTATGATCGATTCGACATTGCGCATTCCAACTTTTAGTTAAATTATGCATAGATACATGTTTATACTTTATCCAACATCAGATTCTATACAATCAACAAATACAATCTAAACTAACTAGTTACCTAAACTGTATTACACATATTTTATATAGAAAAGTCAATCAACACTACACTTTCGATTAAAAATTAGATGTTATCATAATCTACTTTATCATAATGTACAGTATGTTCGAGACATACAAAGGTATAGATTAAAATGAAAGAATATTGCATGTTGAAGAAAATATTAATATATAATAATTAATATATAATAATATATATATAATTACAAATAATATCTCAACAGTTAAGTATGAAAAATCAAAACATAGCAAATTTTTCTGATAAGATAAGAATAGAAAATTAAAGCGCCTTCAAAATTAGATTTTTTTTCAAATTAAGCTTTCTTATTGTTTCTTAAAAATTAATTTTTTACTTTTTTTTAAATTATCTTTTTTATAAAATCAGTAAACACTATTAGTCAATTTAATTTGTAAGTAGAAATATTTTGTGATTAAACAAACTACTGAAATGCTAAAAAATTAAATTAATATTTTTGTTTAGATTTGTGCACCTATGGCTGCTCATAACTTCTTTATAAAAATGGCTGAGTTGGCTATGACGATCTATTTTATTTATTTATTGATTTAAAGTTAATATTTGTACAATCATATATATGCTTAATACTATTCTTTTAGTCAGATTAGTGACAAAAACTTACCTATACCGTATTTTGATCATATTTAATATAATGAATATTATCAATTTTGTCCTTTAATCAAAATTGATAATATTCTTTTTATTATTGAACCTAATCGTATGATTCTTATTTTTTAATTGTATACAGTATTAGTGTATATGTGCGTGCGTGCGTGCGTGCGTGCGTGCGTGCGTGCGTGCGTGCGTGCGTGCGTGCGTGCGTGCGTGCGTGCGTGCGTGCGTGCGTGCGTGCGTGTGTGCGTCTGTGTGTAGCAAACCATAAAATTTATTAACTCTATACTATTGATATAAAAGAACAGACTTAATTTAACCTATCACAGGTAAGATAGATTATGTATAATCTTTTGTTTTGCGCTTGCTGATATCTATGTAGTTATTTAAGATTTTGAGCAATTATTCATTATTTTTAAAATGGAAGTATTTAAAATAGTACATTTCATTAAAAATAAAGTAAAGTCAGCGCCATATAAATATGAGAAGATGTATTGTATACTAAAATTAAAAAGGAATGTCAATAACTAAAATTAAAAAGCAATCGGATGTGATTGCAGCAGCGAACCTGATAAGAATATTTGGTCCAAACTTAAAAGTATTGTTATCACTTTTGTTTACGAGAATTATTAATTTTAAGATGGATGTTTTCCAATAAGAGATACATGTGACACGGTGTATCATTACAGCTTAATTTCATCATTCGCCAATTAAACAAGGATGATCACTATATTGTATTGAGTTGCTTGAAAGGCGTCCGATAGCAATATACAAAGTACGCAATTAACCACAAACATTTTCTGTTATTTTGAAGGATGTTATGACTTAGCTAACTAATTCAGCCGAGACATTGAGTTGAATTTAGTTTGCAGAGCGACGTCAAACTAGCTGACTTAATCGATATTAGGTTAAATTTAATTTAAAAAACTAATGTTTGCCGATATTGTTGATGTTGGATTTGTGTAAATACAACGATGTTGATAAGGGCGATTATGTGGCGCGACATCGTTTAACAGTTTCAATAATGATGTCACTTAAGTCAATCAATATGTTATTACACAACTTTAATTTTAACTAGAAATGTATCCATTCTGTAAATATAATAGATATGAATTTGGTATAATATTGATCGTTAATCAGATAGTTATATAATGAAACAAAAGTAGGCAAAAAATTTTTTGTTCATTCACGGAGAGAAAAGATTAGAAATATAGCCATAAATATTGTTAATTCGGTCATATTATATAATATTTTTAATATAACCACTACTAGAACATAACACAAGCGCGCTTCGCGCGCGCTACTGAACTTTTAACATTACTATACAATATATATATAAATATGTATACATATATGCAGTGTGTCTCGTAAATTTTTGCCAATCGCTTTTAGAGCGGACTAAATTGAATCGAAAAGTCCTCTACCATTCAATAATCGCAGTAATTAACGAGATGTTAATTACTAAAAATCGCTGAATGTTGGTTTTCAATAACTTTTTATTCATTTTTTATGTAAAAATATGAAAATGCAGTATTAAAAAGTTGATAAAAAATTCTGAAAAAACTCTTAGAATTTTATAAAAAGAAAACAAATAATTTGTTTCTTGCAGTTTTTTTATAAAGTTGATAATATTTGAGTAAAAAATTATTGAAAATCAATATATAATTTTTAGTATTAATATCTTGTTTAAATTAATATCTTGTTAATTATTATGAAAATTGCAAAATGGCAAAGAACTTTTCGACTCAGTTTAGTCCGCTCTATCTACACAAAAGCGTTTGGCAAAAACTTACGGGACACACTTAAGATACATTGAAATATCTCTTGAACAGTGCATTTTAGAGAAAAATGTTTCAGAAAGTTATATGATTTCGAGGGGAACATAAGATGGTACTATTGGTTTGACTTTGGAAAGTTGTTTGAAGTTGTTCTCGTAAAGGTGATCATCAATTTCTTAAATGGAATCCT
Source organism: Atta cephalotes (assembly GCF_000143395.1). NCBI lineage: Eukaryota > Metazoa > Arthropoda > Insecta > Hymenoptera > Formicidae > Atta > Atta cephalotes. The sequence goes on along the minus strand of NW_012130104.1, from coordinate 622,476 downwards.
ATATATTCTTATAGCATATCTCGAGAACTTTCCAAAACACTATAATTATCATTTTGTTAAGTATTTATTAAATTATAAGGTTTGAAAGAGTTACAGTATCACCGGCGCATTAGCATTATGTAATGTACCTGACCGACGGTTAAAATCTCTTATTTACAATCATGTCCTGAATAACATTTGTCGAGCTCAAGATCATTGGAGATTGTATTTTTTATTTTCATTTTTACACTAAAAATTTATTTTTATATAAAAATAAAACTAAGAAGAACAATGTGATCCAATTGTGAGCTTGATCTCGACAAATTATTCAGGATTTGATTCTGAACAATATTCAAAAGATTTTAGCTCTCAGTCAGCCTTCTAATTCGAGAAATATTTAATGAAAAAATATTTTATTACAGTTGGAAAGCTCTCGAGGTAAGCTTTAAGAATATGCAATGAAAAATAGGAATTCCCATTTAAGAAATTGAAGGTTGACCTTCATGATTTTCAAATGACTATCTAAGGTCAAACTAACGATACCATCTTATATTCCCCTCTAAACTATACAACTTTTGTCTGAAATATTTTTTTCTAAGATCAAAAATGAAAAAGTTATTTGGAGTCGGACATTAAAATGTATATTCTCTATATATGTACCTTAAGCAATAATTATTTTCAGATCGAAGATCCGTTTCAAAATGTGTTACACTAATATTGAATCTTCAAAAACGTTCAATCACAACATAGCAAAATGTTACAAAAATGTGATAAAAACGTTTAATGTTCATTAAAATGTGTGTCTTACCAATATTGTAATTTAATATTCAAGAATCAATATTTATTTGATATCATATAAATTTCCAAAAATATTATTTCCTGAATTATAATGTATACATAAAACTAAACTTAAAAAATTTATTTTATTTATTTTCAGCTTGTAGTTTTTGAGTCATCTATATCAGATTGAGTCTCCTCAAAAAGTAATTCTATTAAAACACAAAAAAATCTCTTAATACTACGCTTCTATTATATTCTACATCATTTTTATTTTATTTACGAAAAAATTACATCATGTCTCTCTCTCTCATTCTCTCTCTCTCGCTCTCGCTCTCCCCTTGCAGACGAATAATTATTTATATAAATATTTCTTCTCTATTATTTTTTTCTCTACTAAAGAAGAAAATACTATAATGATTTAGAAAACCTTTCAATATACAGAGTGTTTGATAAGAAACGATAAAATTCTCGTATAAGGATAGAGACTAAACTGAGTCGAAAAGTCCTCTACCATTTTGCAATTTTCGCAATTAAAAAATATTAATTAAAAAATCGCATAATATTGATTTTCAATAATTTTTTACTCAAATACTATCAACTTTACAGAAAAACAGCAAATGACAAAAATTGTTTATTTTCTTCTCATAGAGTTCTGAGAAAATGCGGTACTAAAAAATTCTGAAAAAATTCTTAGAATTGTATTGAGAAAAAAAAAACAATTTTTGCTGTTTTTCTATAAAATTGAGAGTACTTGAGTAAAAAATTATTCAGAACAATATTCGGCAATTTTTAGTTAATTAACCCCTATGCGAGAATTTTATCATTACTTATCAAATACTCTGTATAATGACTAAAAACAAATTACAATTTAAAAATATTAATACTATCTTGATCAAAAAGTTCCCGGAATTCATTCAGAAAATTCAAAATACAGTTTTATTCATCAAAAGTGATATTGTCCTCTTCAAAATTCTCCCCATCGCAACGCACTTATGCCAGCGCTTGATCCAGCTCTCGAACCATTTGTGGAACTCTATTGTCGGTATAGCTTCAGAGTATCTTCAGAGCCGTCTTCGATTTTTCCATTACCTCCTTTCGGCTGTTAAAATGCGTTCCCCGTAATGTTTTTTGACTCGATCGAACAGAAAAAAATCAGTTTCCCACCATTTCCAAAGTTTTCACACCATTGAATCCATTTTTAACGCAAAATTTAATACAAACTTGTTGTTGCAAATTCAACTCCATTTTTAAAACTGTAAAAAATCGAAAATACGTGCAGAGGTAGATGTACTCAAGACGACGTAACTTTTACAAATGTCAAGCTATGGTAAAATAAAATTTGGTGGGAATATCAATGATAGATGTGGCAATCTAACCAAAAAAACAGAACTCAAATCAACTGACTCAGAGCATCCTGGTGATAATTCTGGGAACTTTTTGATCAAGGTGGTATGAGTATTAACATATTGTTCCTAATGATACTATACTTCTTTTCATTTTTCTTGCCATTTTTTACTTTAAATAAAGTCATGTTTCCTTTCATATCACTTTTTCATCTATTTCTTTTCTGCCTTTTTCTTTTCCTTTTCCTTTCCTTTTTCTTCCTTTTCCTTTCTTTTCAATTATATTCTTTTTATGACTTCTTTCCTTTTCATAAGAAACCACTAATAATTAAATATAAAATAACATACAAACATATTACAATGTGAATAATAATATTTATCTCCATATTATTTTTCTTGTCACATCACTTTTTATTTCTTTTCTTTTATTTTTAATACATTTCTCTGTGAGGGAAATATCTACGGGTTGACGATTACGATTGATGATTGTCCGGTTCTATTTTAGACAATCACGATATAGCGAGTCCATCATGATTAGCTGAAATAGAATCAGGCAATCCTTAATCGTAACCGTCATCTGATATGGGCATAAGAGTTCTTCATTTTTTCGTGAAAGTTACTAATGATTGAAAATATGATACGATACAAGTATAATATGATTACTGATATTGATATGATTTAAACTGATGAATATAACATTATGCTCCCTTTCACACTTTTTTCTTTCCTTTTATTTTTTTCTTCTTCTTTTTACTTTTCTTTCTATGAATTCTTACTTTTTCATAAAAAAAAAAATCGCTGTATTATTTTCAAAATAAAGTACAATATGAAGATACAAGTATAATGAATACTAATTTTGCTCTATATAATATTATACTTCTTTTCATACCTTTTTTTCTTCTTTTATTTTTCTGTTCAGTTCTTTCTTTTTCTTTTTTCTTGAAAAAATAATAATTGAAAATAAATATATCACAAATACTACATTTGCGTGGCATTCTTATTCGAGTTTGATAACATTCTTAGTTATGAAATTGATCAATATCGTTCGACTGATCACAGTTCCATTTGTCAGAGGAATAACTATGATTGGCTAGTTTCATAACTACAAATATTATTAAACCTAGAGATCTTCTAATTAGAGTCTGGTCACCTTCTCTCCGTTTTTTGATTGATCCAACATTTTTCATCTATTTCATTTAAACACATAATGAAAGTTACATTATGCTTTTACTTAAATGCATGATGCAATGCCATGGACTTGTTGTCGTAATATTTATAATATTTATTATTTAAATTTTTACGTTTTTAAATTTTAGTTCTAGTTGCCAGCTAATCGCTTAAATGTACCAGAATGTTCGGTCATCAGAACTATAAAGCTTATAGAGCGTCTCTATAGAGCTATAATTTATAATACCACTGTAAAGTGAGATCAAATAAGATTGCACAATTTTTCTCTCTCGCACAATTTTGAAAAATTTTCATGAAAAATGGCTGCTACTTCAGGTGGCCAGATTAGAGAGCCTCTAATTAAATCGGATTAAGAGTGCCATTTTTGACGCAGTCAAAAATATTAACGTTAATAATAATATTCTGTTGCATATATCTATATTTCTTATATACCCTTTTTTCTTTCTTCCTTTTTATTTTCTTTTTTCTTTTTTTTCTTCTATTTCCTTTTTTTCCAGCTCTTTTTTTGTATGTTGTTTACATTTTATGAAAATAACTAATAACTAATAACTAAAAATGAGACACAACATAAAAATTCTAATATGAATATTAATATTTATTCTATATAACGTTCCTTTTATATCACTTTTCTTTCATTTTCTTTTCCTCCTTATTATTTCTCCTTTTCCTTTTTCTTGTTTTTCTTTTCCTTTTCTTTTCTTTTCAATTTTTTTTATCCTACGAATCTTTTCCTTTTCATGAAAACCACTAATAATTAAAAATATACAATACAAAAATACTAATACGAACATTAATATTTTATTGCATATAATGCTGTGTTCCTTTTCACACATTCTTTTCTTTTTTTATTTATCTTTTCTTTTTTCTTTTCTTTTTTTTCATTTCCTTTTTTTTCTTTTCAGGCTTCTTGTTTCCCTTTTATAAAATAATAACTGAGAATTAAAAAATATAGAGGTACTGAATAAAATAATACAAAGATAGATAGATAATAAAGATACTGAAAATATTAACATTTTGGTACATAATACATTATACTTTCTTTCGTAGATTCATTTTTTCCTTTTTCGCTTTTTTCCATTTCCTTTATTTCTCTTTTTTTTAAATCTCTTTTTTTTATGAGTATTTTTTTCTTTTCTTTTTCTTTTTTTTCCCCCCTATTTTCAGTTCTTTCATTTCCATTTTTATTTCTTTTTTTTTCAGGATGAATTACTAATTAATTGGTTTAAAAAAACACAATTATTTTAAAAAAAATGCAATATGAATAGTTTTTAATTAAGCGACTATGTATTTTCTTTCACCAATTGATTTATCTTATTGTAGATATTGTATCTCTTTCTCTGCTTCAGAAGAAAACCCTATAATATAATAAAAAATTTGTAGTATATATATATATATATATATATATATATATATTATATAATAATAATAATTA
>NW_012130104.1:591718-617734 GCF_000143395.1 Atta cephalotes | reverse complement strand
TATATATATATATATATATATATATATATTTGTATAATAAAGTTAAGTAATAAAATTTAATTTAACTTACTTCTTCACATATTCTTATTTTTACTTTTTTCTTTCTCTCTCTCTCTCCCTCCTCTCTCTCTCTCTCTTTCTCTCTCTTTGCAGATGAACAAACACATTTGCAATTATTTCACTTCTTTTTCTACTACAAAAAAAAGTCTTCTAATATGTGGTAGGAAAAAAATCTCTAAATATATCTAACAATAATATTTGTACATTTTATATCTCTTACTTTAATTACTTTTAATTAACTGCTATATAATTTCATATACTATTTATCAATTTCAAATTTTATTTACTTCTCTCTTATTTTCCATCTCCTTTTCTATATGATTATAGTTACAACAACATTCTTAATGATAGCATATGCGTTAATTAGATTGAAATTCTTAAATTTTTCTAATTTATATATTGTAAATTGTAACAATAGCGTAGTTGTACCGTATTACTAATTGGATGTACAGTGTAATCCCATTATATATATATATATATATATATATATATATATTATGTAGTGCAGTCACTAGATAGCTGCAATAGGCTATACATAATATTTTATTTTTATCTTAAAAAGATATTTTTGCTGGCTATTAAAATATATTTTAATTTATAAAATCAGCAATTATTTGAAGAACTTAATATAGCTATATAATCATGCTAATGCAATTTATATAATGTGCTTCATCTCACTATATCTACTTGGAAAGTATCGTATAATTGCATTTATCGACTGATTAATGGTACTTATTAAGATCTGTTATCACAAAAAAATGTTATATACAAAAAATATATAATAGTTGTATTATAAATTAACTATATTCATATTGTTATTAGTGCCTTATGATTTCTCTCGCTTGTTTAGCATAATCTTATTGTGATGGCCGTGATCTATAAAAATAGTAACGATACAAGAATAAATTTTGTTACGTTGTTAAAGAAAATGTAACATCGTTATTTTTCCGTTTCCAATAAAAAAAGTAACGATGTTATCAAATTGTTACCAAAGAAAGTAATGAAAAAGTAACAATTTAAGTAACGCATTATTAGCTTCCCACCCTGGATTATTATAGAGCTTCATGAGGGAACTATCCATGATTTTAAACTTTGAAATCCCAGCAGTTTAAATGTTAAGAATAATTCAAATTTGATATATAATCGACATATATAATAATTCGATATTACGAATTTAACAATATATCTTTAAAAAATACTTTTTTGAATTATAAATGTTTTAAAAAATTTGTACTTTTCTCAGTTTTGAAGACTGTTTTGAACCATTCTTTTTGAGTTGTGACGATTTTTTTATTCACTTTTGACGGTGGATAAGGAAATGTTTATTTAATTCATTCATGGTTATAACATTCATCAAAAATCACATTTTTTTTAGTTGTGTCATTTTTGAAGCAAGTTGATAAAATAAATCCAATTGTACAGAAATAGTTCATAAAATTTTATAGATAGAAAGTCATGTTTTTCGTACCTAGCAAATTGTCGGGGAAAGTATTTTTTTTTAGACTATTCTAATGTATTATATAAATTTAATCAGCGGTTAAGTTAAGTTGTTGTGATTAGCAAAGGACGTCTAATGCGTGCGTTTAATCGACAGACGTTCGAACACATATATAAATTTAGTGTGAAAAAACTATATTGAAAATTAATATCCTAGATAAAAAGAAGACGCTTTCTCCCGGGAAACTCTCGCAAGTCACGATTCGCTGCACGATCGCGAAGTTTAACTTCTAATCGTGGTTTAGGGTCCCCGCTGGCGAATTTGCATGTGCTTTGATATTGGTTTCACTGCGTTTCAACTTATTTAAATCTCAAATGCGCGATTAGCGTAGATTTATTTATTTTTTATTATAATGATTAATATTTATTATTATTATGATTATTATTATTATTAGTGGAGGTATGCACGAGGAAGGAAACATGAGATATAAAGAACATGAGATACGATCGAGTAAAACAAGCTTCAAAGAGGTGAGTAACACCTCGCGGTTATATACGATACAGCTTTGGAGCTCGACGTCTAATCGAATCATATTCGATAAATCATCATGTGCGATCGAAATTTCGAGTATTTAAAAAATTTTTTTCCCTTTTACTACGCTCTTCTGTTGAATATGAATATGCTACAATGACAAAAAAAATTTTTTAAATAACAATAGTAAGCACGTGTATAATTGCGTTTGTATGAATCAAAATTCGTCTCAGTTGCTGTAACAAATTCATGTCAACAGGTTACAAAATAAAATATTTAAATAAAATATTTAATATAAAATAAAATATTTAAAATAAAATTTATGTTTAAATAAAATTTTCTTAGATTGAAAGATATTTATCTCTTGTTATTAATATTGATCTTTGCAACACCAAGTGATTTGTACAAAATTGTGTATAATGTTCTGTCTGTTTGATACAAATAACATTTTGATAATTATAAAAGGATATATCATACAAATATATAAAGTAATATAAATTAATGTAGAATATAAAATATATATATTTATTATATTATATGATTAATGATAAATTGCGCTTTCATTTCAATTATATATTATTTTTGTGTGTATGCATAAATATTTTAATTATTTAATTAATACAATGAGTGATATATTCTTATTATATTCGGTCAATGTGTTAATTTTATCGCATGTTGTATTGCGCGACATGCCGCGTTTATCATATTTATCCTGCACATTAATCTCATATGCGTGCGAAAAATACAAGCAGAGTCTGGGACGTATTTTTTATCAGCGCTGACTTTATTATATTTTTGCCGCTCTATCTGTGCCATGAAAATGACGAGAGTAACATGAGCGAGAGGTTTTTATAGCCACCAACACATGGTCCTAGAAACCGTTGAGGGGACTCAGAGCAAAATGCGGTAACGATATAGAATCCGGATAGCATGTTATCGTATTTTATGTCACTCGTATTCTCGGCCACACTCAGATGTCTTGAAAGTGGATATTTTTAACGCTACGGATTCAGAAGCAGGAATTTTCATCACTTGAATGTCATTGCCCTCGCAAATGTTTGTGTGTGATCAATTTCTCACTACCGGTTTATTGGAAACATTCGGCGCGTGTCTCCAAAATCAATCATCGTGGCGGAAAGAATAAATTTAAAGGTTTGAAAATTTGCTCTTTTAAAAAAGAAATAGGGGCAATTTTTCAGCACTCTAAAAAATATGAGTATGGATTTAACATTATGCGATTATATATTTATATTCATCATATTGATATTGATATAAATATTCTGAGATTTTAATCCAAATCATGTTGATAGTGGTGGTGGTGGTGATATTAATACCAACATGAGAATTGTAAACATTGCATGGTGTTAAATTTAATTAATATTTTTTAATAGAAAGATAACAAATAATGCACGGAAAGGATAGTTTTGCTAAAGCATTTAAAAACTTAATTATTATAGATATACAGATCTAAAAATAATTTGAGCTATCAAAATAATTATATAGAACATTTAAACGTTGATAACAATGGTGGAAAAAGTTTTAACACTGTAATCAAACATAGTATTGTAAAGTTTAAGTGATTCATAATGATGGTTCAAATAAAATTATTTTGATGGTCAAACAAAATTATTTTTAGATTGGTACTTATCGTTAGCTAAATTTTTAAATACTTCAGCAAAACTGTTCTTTCCAATTAATACATTTCACTAGAAGTAGGATGTTGAAAAAAAATCTTATCTTATATATCTTTTTTTGTTGTAAACGTATATTAATTAAATTAAAACACAAAAATGGAAACAAATTTTTTTTGTATCTGTAAATTATTATTAATAACTTTACCGTTGTAAAAATTCAAGTTTATTACGTGGTCGTGAAATACTACATTATTGGCGTACAGGTTCGTGACACGATGTTATACGATCTTTCTGCGAAAACTGAGTATGTGTTTATAAATCCACAGTTCTAAACAACTTAAAATTATTAATAAATTTTCCTATTTAGCCGAATTTCAACGTGGTGACGTATGAAAAATGCTTTGTGAAAGCAAATAGTAATAATTTATCGCAAATCGACATGTTTATAGATCGGATTAGATCGGATTCACACCTTAAACTTGCGGAAAAACAAAAACAGACAAGAAATATACCGTCTAGTACTGCGAATTTCGATTGGCTTCCACTTTTCCATTTTTTTCTGTCAAGGTGTGAATCTGGCCTTAACCTGATTCTACAATGAGTCAGTAGTTGGTAATCCTAAGTCTTATCAGTGAAGTTGGCCACAACAGCCAACTTATATGACTAAGACTACCGATTTTCTTAAGACTTACCAAATTCGATTTTATTCCTTCTCATTAGTCAAGCTAAACGATTTTCTATATATTAATAAGTTGTAGATGCGAAATCATATCAGTCACATATTTAGGTTAAGATTGGTTAAGACTTAATTTCCGACTATCGACTCATTATAGAATCAGCTTTAGAGATGATCGTTTCAACACTCCAGAAATACGTTCTGCCAAATTTATTGTAGTAAACTAATTAAATACGTTTTATTGTGTAGCTGCTCGTTAACAAATAAAATTGCTTCATAATTAAATCGAATATGAATTTTTATCATAAATTGTTTAAAGAAACTGTCGTGAGAGCTACGGAGATGTAGCTATGTAGCTATATAAGTTATGTTCAACTAAAACGTGAAAGAGATCTCTGCATCGTGAAATGTCGAGTATGTCTGAGCATAAGATTTGAAACAAAGCATATTCAACAACGCATTGAGCATTAATGAAATAACAGAGAAAATCATAGATATTCAGTGTCATGATTGTGCAGCGGTAACAGGTATTTATAAGTATATTATTATAGTAAAAGTTGATACCTATTACTTGTTATTATTGCCAGGCATTCTTGAAAATTTGTCTTATAAACATGCTTTGACAGTTCTCATATACATTGAAGGAACGGAGACTCAGCGCCTATAGAAATAGCATGCTATTAGAAAAAATTACGTTTGTCAAGTGTAGACACGGCATTCAAATATGTTGAAAGATTTGGGGACTCAGAAAGTATTGAAGCTAAAACAATCCATTCCCAACAATAGCGCCTTTTTACACATTTTATAATTGATAGAAAGTAAATAAATTGACTGTCAAATTTTACTACATATTGATTTGAAATTTTTGAAAATTGATAATTTATCATTGCGCAAATTTCTTTTAAAATTTCATTTAAATGGAGGTCAAAAGATTTCCTTACTTTCACCATTTCGAAATGACTCTTATGCGATAAAGTTGAATAATTGACACGAAAATAGAATGATTGCCTACTGTGGCACGAACTTTGACATGGGAGAATTACAGCTTCTAAGTTGTACAAAGCAGTACATCGTACAATAATGGGTTGTTTGTTAAACAAGTAACAGAAGCGAATTTGGAAAAACTGGTTCTGACAGAAGCAAACTATAAGTGCACGAATTAGGAATGCTGGATTGTATCTATTGCCAAATTATCCAGCTCTCGATGTATCGCCTAATATGATCAATGAATATGTTGTGGAAATAAAATGTTCTTTGAATGAAAAATTGGAAAAATTCTTGTTAAAAGATAAAATTATCAATTCTAAGTATTACACTTCCAAATACATTGAACAGATGCATTTACAAATGTTAGCTACAGGAAAGAAAAAAGGATTATTTTGTATGGCTGATTCAGCTTTTGAAAATACGAAAAAAGTACAAATGCAGTAATTTATGATTCAAAAATAACATAGAATGTAGTCGAAAAGGCAATACCGTTTCGGAAAAGAAATATATTTTTATTATCTTCTGTACAGAAATAAAGTATCGATGTATATATGTATATGTAAAATGTATGTGTGAATATAATAATTATGCTCGTCAATTCTTATATCATATTGGGAGTACAAATAAGTTTTCGCCATTTTTTATCAATAATTAAGCATTTATTGTGAAAGAACGGTACATAATGTTTTATTCAAAGTAATGGTCATCGCTAGCCACTACTTTTTCCCATTTCTCTGGGCATGTGGATACCGCGTCGGAAAAACGCTTCATCTTTTGAGGCTATCCAATCATCGATACAATTTTTGGTATCTTCATATGATGTGAAGTGCTGCTCTGACAGGCCATGCGTCATCGATCAGAAGTAGTAGTCGGAAGGAGCAATGTCTGGAGAATACGGCGGATAGAACTTCCCATTTGAGTGTTTCTAAGTAGGTAGGTAGTAGTGTTTCTAAGTAGTTCACTACGATAACCCAAAGAAGAGGAAACTCTTCTTTGGGTTATCGTAGTGGATCCATTTTTCATTATCAGTGACTATACGATGCAAAAAACTCTTTCGTTATGTCTGGCAAGCAGCATTTTACATGTGAAAAATCGGCGTTCAATGTTTCGGCTTCAGTTCATATGGAACCCAAATCTCTTGTTTTTGAATCATTTCCAATGATTTCAAACGATATGAAATTGTTTGTTGAGTCACTCTTAATGTAAGTGCAAATTCTTTTTGCATTTGACACGAATCTTCATCCAATAATGCTTCCAATTCCGCGTCTTCGTACACTTTCGGCCTTCCGCTACGTTCTTTGTCTTGTACGTCAAATTCATTCTTAAACTTTTGAAATCACTCACGACAACTTCTCTCACTTAAGGCAGCATCACCATATGCTTCTACAAGCAATCTATGAGCCTCAGCTGCAGATTTTTTCAAATTAAAGAAGTAAATCAAAAGTTCCCGCAAATGACGTTTATTCGGCTCAAAACTCGACATTTTCGTACAAAAAAAAATATATATGATGCTGATACAAAATCGCTAATATTTCAAAGTTATGGTGTTGCCGGATGTCCAATCTTACGATATGTTTTACAAACAATTTTAACTATAGTTTATTAGTGGCGCCGTCTTTTGCAAACGGCAGAAACTTATTTGTACTCTCAATATATTGACACTATTTTTTTATAATAAAATTGTCGAGAAAATCATTTCATCAGTAAACACATGAGAACTATTATACTTACATCTATTGATAAGTAAGTATAATTGCAGTATTTGCCGATATGGAGTCATTTCCACAGGTCTTATAATTTAGAAGTAATAGGTTTTATTGGAGAAGTTACAAAATTTGCATAGATAGGTAATTTAAGTTCTATGTAAAATTTGCATAGATAGGTAATTAGTTCTTGGAGAAGAATATTGATTGACAATCGATACTGACATGTTGCATGTTGTATAAACACTGTAATAATATGATCGGATTTTAACCTGTACGTCAATACTGTGCTGGAAGTTTGTAATCCATAAATCCAACTCCTCTGATATTCTCTCTTATATTCTCATTCAGTAAAAGTTTAGTTCAAGGTTTGAAAACGAGTTTATTTATTACAGGCAAGTTTGAGTAAGTTAACTCTTTTTTAACTAAGTTAAATTAAAGTTAATAACCTTTTTTTTGTCTGCGAAAGAGGAGAAAAATTTTCACAAAGCCCATCATCTGGATCATGTGCTCTCGAAGGGAAACTTAACCGGATGATAGAAAGATGTGTTACACAGGGGATCGATCCTTGGGCGTCTTCCCATCCCATTGTAAGATCCACATCCAGTATAGGATTCCATGAGTCCCATAAGGAAGGACAGCAGACATCATCGTCTACCCACTAAAAAACTCTCTGTATAATTGCATTAGCGCACGACCAGTTGGGTTCACTCCGCAGCTGCCTACCCGATATTTTATCAGGATGCACCCATGTCACATTAGCTCCTACCTCACAAGTCCGGTGTATAGTTATCAAAGAACAATAGTGAGCTTAATTCTATCCTAAAATTGAAATTAACCTAACTATTCACATTAATTATATACATATTCCTTAGCTATCAGACAAGAGCAGAGACCGCCCGCCGCTTCTCCATAACCTGGTACTTACGCTCCGTTTGCTTCTTCTTACGCATAATGACTTCGCAATAATTCGCGAGAGCCATCTAGCACGGAAAGGAGTCCATAGCCATTATCAAGACTAACTTATATGTCCTATCAAGGACATCAAATCCCAAACAATTATAAAGTTCTTCCCGTTTTCTTCCCATGTCCAAGCAAGGTAAAACAAGAGTATGTGAACAGCTCTGCAATGTGCACAGATAGGCGAAGCCGACCGCCTTATATTAAAAAGGCCCCAAAGCACTTATGTCGAGTCAGCATCTGGGTCATGTGGTACATGAGGCCTCCATGAGATCAATTCACCCAGTCTCCCAGGCACTTAGCGAGAGCGTCCCGGACAGTAAATCCCGGTGTCTCCGGGAGACTCAGAAGATGCTGGCGCCAACGCTATAGAGCGACATCGCTCTTCTCACGCAAGTGCTCGATTCCTAGGTAAAATGAAACCGTCCCTACGTAGAGCCTCACATTTCCACAAATACGTACGCCTCAGCCCGTCGGACATGAAGCGAAAAGGCAACATCCTCGCAAGAATGGCTGCCGCCTCGCTGCTCGCGAGACGGTGCGATATGCCCTGATTGTCCTCAAAGAGAGCCGCCGCTGAAGCTGCTCCACACTGCGATAAATATGTCGGTCATTCGCCACGATCTGTGCTCTAATTGGAGCGCCGTATAGGATGATCTACATAACTGCAGACGCGTACACGCAGCATTTATTCTCCCTTGGCCCGCCTATGTTGGCGATTAACCTGTCCAGGGCAGTCACCATTCCCAGAATCTTGGAGAAAAGGAGGTGGAAATGATCCATCCCAAATTCAGAACAAGTGCCAGGTATTTCAGAGTGGACCCCATGCGAATCACCGCTCCCCCTCCCCTCCCGCGCGAAGGGAAGCGTCGCTCATAAAACAATGGCTTCCATATTATCGAAAGACACTCTCAATCTGAAACCGCCTACTGGTCCCAACGAGCACTGCTTGGCACACAATAGGGCCTCCTCAAAAGAAGAACCCTTTGTGACTAAGAAAGTATCGTCAGCGTAGCACAGGGAGGAACAGCCCTAAACGCAGAATAGAGTCGTAGTTATGTTCCACAAAGTCGGCTCTAAAACCGAACCTTGCGAAACGCCGCACGTAAATTAGAGATCTAACAAACGTATCATCACGGAAATATATATCAAGTATTTATCGAATAAATAATCCATGATGACTCATCTGATATAGTCAGGCACTCCTTTATCCGATAGAGCAGAATGAATGGCCAGTCATGGGAGGAAGTTGAAGGCGTTGGCGATGTCCAAAGACACCGCCACCATCATACTCCCATCCTGCACGCCGTCATCCATCCATTCTCTCAAACGCCACATCAATCGAACGATTGGTATGGAACTCGAACTGTTCGATTGAAGATACCTCCGATGTTATCCAGGTAACGATGCAACCATCCATGAAATCATCCTCTCAAACAACTTGCCCGATTCATTGAATGGGCAAATTGATTAATATAATAAGAGAAGGGTAGATCTAGCTTGTTAGGTTTGTTGAGGAAGACCAACCTCGTGACCTTCCAGTCAGAAGAGAAGCGGCCCTCCTCAAGAAGAACCGTAAAAGTGCGCGTCCAAAGGACAGCAAACATGCATGATATCCCTGATCCCGTCCGGTCCAGGCGCTCTTTCAGGCATAATCTTGAAACATACCTCATCTCGACGTAACATAACAGCCAACTCATCTTCCTACACGGAAAGAATCGGCTGATAATCCCTAGCCGAAAAACACGGGAATAGGACGCGACCAATATCTGAGATCACTCCAGGTGGAAGGATCTCAATAAACGAGCAGTCCAAGGAGAGCTTATTTAAGACGATCTTATAAACATGATCCCATGGATCGGTTTCCAGTGTCTCTTAGACTCCCTCAATAAAGTTCAGAGCTCGCGTTCCGATTTTACATATCTCCGGACAACGCCTACGATACCAATTACAGACGGCGCACAGACGGGAGATTTCCTCATTCCATCAATACGCCAAGAGTCTGCAAAAGGCAGATCTCCTCGGTACAGAGAGATCAGAGATCTCCCTCAGCGCGCCGTCCACCAACCTGACCTCTTCGTCAGCACCGCCTACTAGGGGAGGAGTCTAGGCCTTTATAAAGCTCTGGCATCAAAGATTTTGATCCTCCCAATGCACCATCTAGGAAAGCCTTTCCTAGCAGTAACTCTGGTAAGAGGGAGTTCCTATCTCCATAAGAATATATCTATTAGTCAGAGACTCTATCTCCGTCGCCACCCTTCATCCTTTAACATACGTGGCAGCACTGGGAATGGCCCACATGACATCCACACAGGACACACCTCCCCTGCGCTAGCACGGCGAGACAAAATCCCTGTTAAGGAGGCTAAGCCCTACTCTATCCGCCCATTCTACCAAAATGTTTTCCCTAGGATTCTCGTTTCCTCTGTTCCATAAATGGGATTGCGCATTGAAGTCGCTGAGCAGCAAGATCAGTCTGCCGACATACTTTGACAGACCATCCTTCAGCTCGGACAATCAATGAATAAATCTGTAGACTGTCTTGTTGAGTGAGAAGTAGCAGCTAAAGATTACCACTCTTCCCCACTCGACGGCCATAAATCTCTCGCTTCGCATCGCTGGGTAACATGGCAAGTCACTCCTAGACCACTGCCATATAATGGTAGCGGTTGGGGGGGGGGAGGGGACATCCGAAGACGTATACTACCCGCCACCCGAATTCAGCACAGAATGGGGCTCAGTTCACAATCAACTCTAAGTCCTTCTCTTCACAAACCCACTCAATTAAGTCTTGCGCAGATTTAGAATGGTTAACATTAATTAAGACCAACTTGACCATCGAGAGAATCAATCATTATATTCTCCTCAGCAGTAGACGCGGTAATCCCCCAACCGATTACCGCCGTTGTCTCCTTCACCCATGTCTCTTGTTCACTGTTAGGGAGGGCACTCGACAGCGTCCGCCTTATGTTCGGTCTTCAGGCTGCACAAGACACTGGGCAGTATGGCCTCCCTCTACATAAAAAGGATCTATATCCTTCCTTTCCGTAATAAAAGCAAAGATCCGATTTATCGACCAAGCCCATACAATTTACACGGGTATGTCTGACCGCAAAACATCTGAAGCATTGCAAATCTTACCTGCACGCCACTAATGCCCTCCTTGGTAATTGCAACTATGCGTCCACGCCTATCCGCTTGGGGATGGCGCATTTATCACTTAGGCGTTTTTACCTTTCAGTGGCAGTTGATAAGCAGAAGGGATCTCTTCATGCCTCGCTTTTCCTCTTCAAACATTACTGAAGACCTATTTTCTCGTTCAACACTTCACAAACAACACATGTACTCCTCTGAGTCGGAAGGGAATGCATCCCTAATACGAATAATAAGACTGTCCCTTCTTCGATGCTATTCTCCCTGCAGAGGGACCTAATTTCCTTCAGTAGGGTGTCCCTATCAGTCCTTATTTTCGCTAAATCTTTGCAGAGCTTGATGATTTTTCGCTCGAAATCCAACACTGGGCTAATTCTAATGGAGTCGGCCGCAAGCTTTTGAACGGCTTGTTTGGCTATGTATATCCCAACTATTATACGCTTCTTTAAATCCTCCTTAATGAAGGTGTGGCTTGTTGCGTTTCGTGAGCCGCATCCCGCAATATCCTCAGTGCCTCGGCCATAACGGTCCCCAGAGACATCGCCGAAAAGAGGATAATCTCCACGGTAGCCCTCTGGGCCGAGCTAAGGGCTGCCATCGTGCGGACATTCCACAAGCCTCTTGCGTTAGAGGGTTTCTTAATTTTCACGAGGGTTTCTTCTTAGTTTTCAGGTTGCAAAGTTCAATCTATCAAGATCGTCGTTCTCGATGTTCTGCCAGCATACATTCCAGAGAAGGAACGCGATCCAATGGCATTGTTGCCTTCCGGCTCGCGCCTCTTCCTTTTCTTCATCTTTTTATCGGCCAAATTAAAATAAATAACTAGAATAGAATAAATCTCGACTCAACAGAGTCTGTCGATACATTCGCATGCTCCTATCCGGAAAACATTCTTACAATATCTGCAGTAGATACAGGGGAGTTGACAATATCGCTTCCTTATTCTCCTTATTCTCCTTAGGAAGGATTTTGTCTTTGGCAATTCTAAGTCCCTTACGAGGTGTGCAATAAGCTTAAGGGATCTGCTACCGCAAGAAAGGAAGTTCCCCTCTCCCTCTCAATAGCACAGCCATTCCTAAGTATGCGCACAAGACTCGGTAGTCCCTTATTCTGAATGATCCTCAAATCCACCTAGTCAAGGCTATCCTCGGCGCAGACAGCCCCGACTTAGGCATTGTGGTCAACGACACCTGGAGTGCCACAAGCACCCCAATCCTTAATCCTATCATCGGCAATAGCAGCTTCGATTGCAGAGCCCGTCAGCAACCAAACCAGCCCTTCGCAGGAACCTCCGCAGAGCGGATTATGCGGCGTCAACCGCCCGGGAGCGGGAACACTATCCCCAGGAAGCCGAGATCGGGGACCCCCCCCCCGCTGTGTTTCTTTCTCTGTGTCTGCCATTTCATAATTGTTATATGTCAGCAGTATCAAACAGCCGAGAGCTTGCCGATATACTCTCGATCGATCCAAGATGAGGCTCACATCTAAGATGTGCCTTGGCATAGGCGGATACTCTGTTGGCCATAAGAGAAAGATGTTATAAATCTCCAGCATTCACAAAATCAAGAGTCTCACCATAACAGGGGCTGGCTACAACAATCTCCATGCAGCACATCTTGCGCTTAAGTGATATCATTGGTACCGGGGAAGCGGAAAGAGAACGCGAAACTCATTCTTCGAAGGGTGGATTAACTCACACCTCAGGGCAAGACATAATCTGTCTTTTATCCTAAGTTTAATGTAGGCCATAGAAAGGACTTTAAATGCCAGATATCGCGAGCCACCAAATCATCGCGACCTCATTGCCAAGGATACCTTAAAACTACCCAACACTTACCAGCATCATATATACGTATTATACATATATATTAAACACATATCATCACCACATATATACATATATACTCTTAGACATACATATTGGAAGGGCCATACCGTAGGTAACCAATGTAATAAAGTGTCTCTAACATCTATCCTGAATACTTATTTGCCGTGTGCTTACGCGATATCACGCGATAATTCGAACATGAAAAAATGTAAAACAGTTATCAAAATATTATTTGAAATTTGAAAACGATGGAAAAGAATGTTCTCAGTTATCAAATTTTTAAATTATTTTAATGTTGATTATAACTATACACTTAAAATACACACATATTTTATATATTTATATAATTTAAATTAATTCAATATATAACCTTAAAATTTGGCTTGAAATTATCTACGAAGTAAGGCTATACTTATGCATGAAATATGCGTTCATTTGAAATTTGAACGTAACGATTTGAAGTATGTACATATGGATTCATAATCGACGCATACGCATTATGCATACGAATGCATAATGCATTCAGACAAGGACAGATAAATGTTGATGCCATTGAGTCACTTATGGCCCTTTTAATATGTATGTTTTAAGTATATACTCTATATACACATGCGGGATCCCACATGGCCGCTAAATTGGCTGGTTCACCCATCGTCCGTTCCCCAATCGCGTACCACTGGAGGAAGACTTTTAGAAAGATCCAGCTCGCTACCTAGGAATACAGGTGCCATCCTGGGCGCCCGGTTTCTGCTGCTGGAGGATCCCGGAGTCTCCTTGCAAAGCAGCCAGGATGCCTCCAGCCCTCCAGATATTACGTGCAATGCAGAGGTTACGGGATTTGAGTTCGCGGATGCGTCAAATCATACCCGGGTCATATCCAGACGCACCTAGAATAAATCAGTTCTCATGGAATGTACATGGTCCTCCTATCTAATGGAGGGTTGCGTACGGGAGACAGTTGGCATCTCAGCCGATATCCAGATTCGAAAATGGGACAGGTGAGCTTCCGCACTATGACAAGGTCGTGCCCCGCGCGGGAGAAAGTTAACAACCTTGAAAATTTAACTTAGTTAAGATACAAGTTAATTTATAATAAATTAATTGAATTAAAAATTAAGTTAATTAAAAAAAGTAAAAACTTAAAAGTTAAATTTGTTTTTTTATATTTTTTTATTTTATGATTCTAGGGTTTTAGTCTTACAAATAACGGAAATGACAAATATACAGAGTAGGTCATTTTAATCAATATACTTTATTTAGAAAGTATTCTATATTCTATTTACATATTTTATTCGTATATACTGATTACATAGACTGTTATATATATTGTTATATATACTGTTATATATTTAAATATTTTGTTTACATACAATATATTTACTAAATTTAAGGAATAAAGCCATTTCAAAATTTTTGTCTTTTCTTGCAAGTTATCGGAAATGAGTCTTTCTGTACTGAACAGTTGATCAACGTGAGCCTATATGAAGATGTATTGATATGTTACATTTTAATAATAAGGAATAATAGATTTCAACCTATTAGAAATTAGATACATCCACGGTTTCAGACAGATTGAAATCTGGTGGTCGATTATGTCATTTGAAATGAGATGAAAATTAAACAAAAGTGAGCAAATTCTAAAATATTTATAATTGTCAACACTTAGTAAATTTACTCATTTTTGCAATTTTCATTTCATTTTAAGCTATCGCTATTGCTGCGTATTATCTGAGACTTAACTTCAAAAAAATTAAATAAAAAATTTACAGTGACGGATAAGACGGATAAGATGTAACTAAATAAAATTAAAAAGTTAAGAGTCTAAATTGTAATTAAGTTAAGTTAAAATTACTTTTTAATTTTTTAATTTAACTTTATTTTTTTTAACTTAGATCAACCCTGATCGCAGGCTTATTTAGGGCAGCATTTGTATCCTATTTTGATGCATCTGTATTTATAAAAAAATTAGATTCGAATGTTTCTGTAAGATTGTCTTTCCGCTCGTCTTTGTTGTTTTTCTGATACTATACGAGAAGTTGAGTCTGTCCTACGTTTACGGTCAGGCTGAAATTCGATAGAATAACTAATTTATATTTTTATTTTCAGAGGCTCTCCCATTATTATGTAATATGAGTCTACAATGAGTCCATAGTCGGAAGTCTTTAGTCATACAAATTGGCTATTGGTCAACTTCACCGATAAGACTTAGGACTACCGACTGTCGATTGTAAAACCGGCAATACTGATAAATTTCCATAGTTTTTCGCAGAGAGTTGTGAATATAAAAGATTTTAATAAATAGTATAACCCAGGTTAATACATTAAATGAGTTATAGTTCAGGTATACCAAATAATATTTATTAATTACAAATTATAATAGTATATGGGTAATCATGGAGTGTCAAAACAAACTCCTTCCGTTTCCCTTCGGCGCGGTGGGCGTGACCTAGACGGATCAGTCTGGAAAAAGGGCGTGCTCTAATTGGTCGAAGAATGAAAGAGTAATAAGATAATTAAATGATGTATTCTGATTGGTTCGCCTTGTATCTATTCACGAGGGAGGTTGTTGGAGAAGGGGGGGGGGATAATAGAAGATCTCTGACAAAATGGAGAAAGTCCGGAAAAAAAAGTGAATAGAGATTGAGACTGTAACATTTTTTGTTATGAGAGGAGAACACCGGGCATGAATAGTGGACGGTTTTATGACGGTCATTTTTTTGTTGGCGCGGCACGTCTTCGACGTGTTGGCATTTTAATGAATGTTTTTTATTTATGAGAAATAAAATCTTATACGAAAATTTACGACTCTAGAGGGCTCTTACTTTTACTCGGAAGAAAAGGAAGAGGTAAAAGAGGAACGAACATGTTCAACTGGCGCAACATCTTCGAGCATTACTTTAAAAAAATTCTTTCTATGTTCTATTTTTGTATAATATTTAATGTAAAAATTTGGGAATACAAATTAATTCGGTTCGTTTTTTTGTGCATTTATTTCAAAATAAAATGAATGAACAGATCAATTAAAGTATTGTTCATCGCTGCCTACTACTTTTTCCCATCTCTCAGGCAATTTTCGAATTCCATCTCTAAAAAATGACGTCTTTGAAAGCGATCCAATTTTGGAACCAATTTTTGATTTCTGCGAAAGAAGTGAACCGGTGACTTGTTGCATCCTTCGGAACAACCAGTAATCAGAAGGAGCAATGTCAGGAGAATACGGTGGGTGCGGTAAAACATCCCATTTGAGTGTTTCCAAATATTTTTTTACGACTTTAGCGATATGAGGTCGAGCATTGTCATGAAGAAGAATAACTTTATCATGTCTTTGCTCGTATTCCGGCCGTTTTTTTGCAATGCATGGCTCAAACGGATCAATTGTAGCCGATACCGATCGCCCGTAATGGAATCGTCAGGTTTCAGCAGCTCATAGTAAACAAGATTCTTTTGGTCCCAGAGCATGATCTTCGAAATGTTCGGCCGTTGGTGTTGATGTTGAGGTCGATAGCAACGATTGACCAGGTTTAGCGTAGTATTGTTTCTTCTTGGGGTTGTTGTAGAATATCCACTTGTCATCTCCAGTCACAATCCGATGTAAAAAATCTTTTTCTATTGTCTTTGAATCAGCTGTTCGCAAGTGAAAAATCGCTTTTCAACGTCTCTCGGTTTCAGTTTCATAAGGCAATGTCCTTGTTTTTGAAGGCTCTCAATCGTACAGAAACGGTTTGTTGAGTTACCTCCCCAATGATTCTGCAAGCTCCTCTTGCGTTTGACTCTGATCCTCTTCGAGTAATACCTCTAATTCTTTGTCTTCGAATTTTTTTGGCTGTCCAGAACGAGGCTTGTCTTCAACGCTGAAATCTCCATCCTCCAAACGTCGAAACCATTCCCTATATGATTTATCAGTTGGAGCAGTGTCATCATAAACTTCGACAGCATTCGATGGGCTTCAGCTGCACTTTTCTTCCAATTAAAGCAAAAAAATCAAAACTTCCCGCAAATGCTGCTTGGTTAACACAAAATTCGACATTTCAAACACAATAAAAATCATTTTTGAATAAAACTCAAAGCGATATAAACTGAATATTATTAGCAGATGTTTAACCTCTCTGAAACCGCCAAAATCAGCTATCACTATTCACAACAGCTGGAGCTATCTTTAGGGAAACGAACTAACTTGTACTCCCAATATGTCTGTAATACGAGAGAAAATGTATCTATTGTAAATGAGGATGAGAGGTAGGAGTAAAAACAATATTTACAAGTTCAAAATATTTAAAAGAGATATTATATGAAATAGTTATTTTATTTTTTTAAAAGAGTACGTTGAAAATGACGGCATACAGCATGAGAATTTGCGAATTTAAATTTACAATGAAGAAAAATTTTATGAAATAACTGTACGATCAATCGATCATTTCGTTTACAATCAGAGATAAACAGATTAAGAAACTGGATTAAGATTATAGTCATTACACATAAAATATAGAAATACACTGCAGTATTGTCCACAATTTGAGAAAGTATTCCTTGTAGCGTTGTTGTATTCCAGCAATACGTGATAGAGTTTCATCGAAGTCGTAAGAGGAATCTTGGATCTAAGGGCGACAAGCTATCGAAATATTTCTATTCCGTGTTCATTGATGTAAAAGGCGATTCAGTGTTAGCTAGGTCGGTCGTGATCGCCCGTATTAGTGATCTCGTTCACACTCGGCAATTGATCGGCAGGATAGATTCCCGCATGTCGAACCCTGAGATGTAATACGTTTAAACTTCCAACAAATTCATTTCTCGTCGTCGGAAAACATGAGAGAGGAAATGTTTGCGTAAATTCAAAATATATCTCTTTTGCCGGTGTGTGCGATGCGGAGCTCCCAAAAATGCTGTTTGTGAGACGCTAGTGTTAGCTTTATCTCAGTCGATGAGTCGAATTTCAGAAGATCTTTTTTCTCTTCATTTGTCGCTTGTTTGTCATCACTCTGGTTCTTTTCTGTCACGATATTTTTCCTCTATACTTCAATATTGCGAATGATATTGTGTTTTTGATTTTTAAATTGAATTGAAAAATTCCCGCTGTCTGTTTTTTCGCTCTCGACGTTGCTCTCGCTCCAATTTTCTGAGGGAAGGCTATCGTAACTTGAATTGTTGTTATTTCATATAGTTAGCCAACGTTTCAATTTGTAAGCGTTGCGTAAGGCGCAATGCGATTCGACGCTGATTCGAAATTCCATGATGCAGCTTTGTCCACGACCTTCGAAATCTGGTAGATTTTTGAAAGCCGAAGAAATTCCTTCTAGATTATACACGTTTCTAGAGAGTAGTGATTACTCAGATAACATGTCTTCTCTGGTATAGATGTAGCGTGCGTCGTGCGTCGTGTAATGTCACGCAGATATATTATAAAGTTTTTTTGAATTGAATCATTTGATTCCGTGATAATTTTGTGTAAGTCAGTTGTTTTCTCGTATTACTCTCTCGGATAAATCGTCAAATGGACAAGGTGACATCATAATTCAGTGTCCGGTTATCATCGCATTAATCGCTAGAACCGCGATTTCTTTCGGAATAAAGTTTTCTTCGACATCGCGAAAACCTTGTAACTATATGATAACTTATGATATTCGAATTTTCGCTACTCTTTTTATATCACGAAACGTTGGCGTTGGTGTCGCAAACAAGACTGAAGTTTTTTCGTTTTGTATCCAATTAGAGAAAAAAAAATGTGTAGTGAGAAATGTGTAGGGAGAAAATAATTTTTTCGCGGAAGCCATAAGGCTAACCGGAAAAATCAACAATGACTTGACGCGAGGAATCGATTTCTAAAACGTTATCAGACTCAGCATAGATACAATTAATAGTCGGAAAGAGCTTTTTCGAATCTCACTTCTAATCGTGCTTCTGTGTTTTATGAGATTCCAATGTCCTGCACAACTAGCGGATAGATCTGGAGTAAGATCGAAAGCAAAAAGAGTGTAGCTGTTGGCGTAAGTCTCTACTTATAGAATTACTCTCGTTCAAAAAATGAATATCGGTTCCCGAGAATAATGTGTGATAAGCTTCAACATAGAGCGGTTCGTTTTTCGAAAAATTTAATCTACTGGGAATTTGCATGCCATCGGCGTACAGCGAAAAGGAATTTATTTCGTAATTTTTGAAATTAAATAGGTTCAATTTTCTATCGCCGTTAAACGCTTTGTTATCGACAAAGCCGACTATTATTCGTTTCGGCAGCTAGTATTGCTCTGAGTATTACATTGTCTATCGATTCCCCCATGATGCCGGCATGTGTCGTGAATGTTTTAACTTCGACTCTCGTAAGGGGATACTTGGCGATAGTGTTATTCAGCATTCTAGCGTGTAGCACCCGAGCTTATTTTTGTTCTTCTTACGAGTAGACTGGCGTCAATGCATATTTTTAATATCGTTTTATTCTCCATAAGATAAAATGAATATTTCGAATGTACGAGTCTCATTCTAACTTCCACTCTGTTAATTAAAAATTTATCTTGATTGAAAACGTCGCTGTGAAAGTGACCAATGAGATCTAGCACGTGATTTCTTTGAATGTATTGCGCACATTTCTCGAGTGCTATATTTGGATTTGATGAGTCTAATCGTCATGTAATCAGGGATATCCGCGTCCCATAAGCAAGAAGTTAGATAAGAGATTTTTGCGGATAATTTAATAACGCCTCGAATATACGCGCGGTATTCATAAATGTTATTTGGTGGCGATACGAGCTTTTGATTGAAATATATGTCGATTTGAACATGGAATATAGTAAATAGTTCTACTTTTGCCCTGCCATCGGATGCGACCGATATACTTTCTCTGCATTTCTATTCGTATGCGAAGGCTCAATATGGTGTGAGTGAGGTCTAGATAGTTTTCTCCAGTTTTGTCCGAGTATGAGGAATTCTATGAGCGAGTCGTCCGCGAGCGAAGTTATGGGCTTGTAATCCTTTCAATGCTAGTTTGTATAGGAGGCAGAAAGAAAAGATTGAATTCACTCTTTATTATTCGCTTGAATAGGAATGAAGAAAGGACATACTTTTTCTTCAACCACGAATTCCTCAATTAAGAGAATATGTCGGATACGTCGCGTTTGACTCCATGTTTCCTAGTATATGATTTTTCTTCTTGCAGCACGAATTTTCTTTTTCTTCTTTGTCACTTTTTTCTGTGATACTTCTCAATGATTTTCTTTTGATCCGACGTCGTTTATGATGCACGATACATCTGATCATTGAGTGGAAGCGCTGTGGATTTCGCGGATATTTTATATCTAGACTGCCTCATCAGGAAACTTATTTTTTCTTTGGCTTTTTTCTTCAGATTATCCCTCGATTTCGCGAGCCGACTTTTGACCACTTCCTTCAATAACTTATTATTTTCGATGTCTTCTATTATGTTAATTCTCGCACATAAAGCTTCTTTTTCGACAGCACACGCCTTTATTAGATAAGGTAATATGTTCCCGCCAAGAAAGCTTCCTATTTCATGTACGCATTGAAATCGACGAAAATATAATAGCTCATGGATATTATTGTAAATTCCATTTGGAAATGCAACTTCTTTTGCCGTAAATAAATCATTTGTCTTCTCGGTTTAACATCGATGAATCTGATCATATTTTCATTATGACGTACGTATAAAAAGGTATACAGAAATTGAATCTCACTTATCGCAACTTCCCATTGTTCATGCAACATTATAGAGTGGAGTAAAGGACGTGATAAAGGACGACGTTGTATTATCCGGAAAATGACGCATACTGCTGTTACGTGGAAGTACCAGAAGAAATTGTTCCTCCTCTATCGCGAAGAGAAATTAAATTCGATACCTGAATCCAAGTATTAAATTTACTGGGATAACCGCGCCAGCTAACTGACATTTGCTTATTAGCTTCTTGCTTCCTACTCTTTATCACGCGATCGACGCGAAAAACTGTTCTTCCTCTTTTTCTTAACTCGAGCTAATTCTTGCTCATTAAAAATACCCTCTATAATTTTATCTTCTAAATCTCGCATTTCGTATATGTGAGGCTTTCGCCAATCGAGAACACGATAAATTTGAAATATTTCCTCGCTCCACTCGTAACCTTTCTCGAAGGCAACTTTTGCTCTATTGATACGAACGAGATCTCCGAAGCGATATTTAATCTTTTGCGCCCGTTTTTTTAATATTTCGTTTTCTCAACGATGTGCTATATTTTCACGAACGTGGATTTTCTCTCGTTATTATCACTGGTTGCATTCTTATGGACAAGTAAAGCGTGTGATTATAAGCGCGTACAATGTCCTGTAGAACATCGATGTTGTGTATTTTTATGCGTGAAATAATTCATAACTTTCACCACATTCGCTCCTTCAATGTTCTGTTGAAATGCTCGACGATGGCGGTTTTAATGTCCGAATTGCGTGTTACTAAAAAAAGAATGCCGTTTTCTTTAAGAAATTCTGCATTGGGTGCGCGACAAATTCTTTACCCTTGTCCGTTTATAAGTATACAGGTACTCCTCTTTCGCTTTTCGCTAGTACGTGTTGAAAAGCTTTTATCACGCTTGTTTTGTCACGTAGCGGTTCTACCCAGACGTATTTGCTTAGTATATCGATGATCACTAACAGAGAGGAATTGTAATTTTTTAGATTTCGGAATTCGATCAAATCTGTCTCTCACACATCATCAATGTATTTACGCTGTAATGCAATCGCGGAAATTCTGCGTAACGATCGATACAGCGTGTATGCGTCTTGTGATTCGAGTCAGCGTACGACTTTTCTCCCCGTAAGAAATTCGATTTAACGGCGTTAGTTAGATTATCCACCGCCGAATGATGCCCGCATAATGCGACGGATCGTAGTATAGTTTTTCAAATGTCATCTCAGTTTTTTCTAATCGAGTAACTGATTTTGTTCTCTTTGCAAAGATACGGGCGTATCAGTTTTTCGTGTGCAAGAAAGAATCAACGAACTTTCCTCGTTCTTGTTCATAATTTTTACATTTTTCTCCTTCCTCGCTCTCGTTACAATTGACGCGGAACTCGCACTTTCGATATAAGTCAGCGAAGTTATTCGAATCTTTCACGAAGTTATTCGAATCTTTCACGACGTTATCATTTACGTCACGATTTCATGCTCGTCCCAATTAATTCTATCAGGTACAGCTTTTCGAAACAAATATTTCATCAGTAAGTGTGCATGTTATAAAATTTCGGTATGTTTTCCAATATTTCCTCGATGCTTTTCATCGTATGATGCTCGCTCGAAATTTCGAAATTTTTCTTAATAATATCTGTGGAATGCGATGGCGATAGTATATCGGATGTTTGCATAAGATCGTGAAAAACGCCATTTCGTTATCAGCGGAGGTATCTCAGGTAGCGTTGTCTCTTCTACATTTTCATTTTCGTTATGTACATTTTTCTATCTTCGCGTTTCTTGAAATCGTATCGCCATAATGCCTTTCTGTACATTTTCCACCTCTTACTTTCACGCGGAATTAAGAATACGACTCATTTCCGCATCGAGTCGCGTTAGATGAGTTCCCAGAATTTGCATTGTATTATTAGTGCTCGAGGTATTATTCGAATTTTGCAGTTATTTCTTTTGACTCTCCGTAAACAAATGATTGGGTTCTAACATAGCTGATGCATTCTCCAGATTTTCCGTCGAAATTAAAATCATTTTTTTATCCTTCTTCGTAACGTTTTTATCTCTACTATTTCGTTCCTTCGATAATTAGTGTTCCTTAGATAATAAGGTCGATAATATAGGTCCAATAATATAAGGTAAAAATCCGCCTCGCCGCCAATAGTTTTTTTATCCTTCCAATTACCACGTTTTGCAACGCGACGCAGGGCCTTTTTGTATTTCGTTAACTGATTTTTTTTCACATCGTTCGAGCGAGACGTTACCTTTGAGTACTAAAAACACAGATACAATGAATTAGTTTTTCGTCAGCGTTGCGCTGCGAAGAGACAGGCGTTTCTTTTGTCGATCGAATGTGTGATGATTTTCGCTCTGTGCGATTTCTTATCACCCACCTTCATCGCGAAAAAAATCTACGACTGACACGTACGATCCGTATTCAACTTTTATACGAATCCGTTGGAAAATGATCTACGCGGCACGTAGACGTAATGAATTGTATCCTCGGGAAAAATACACGTTCGAAATCGATATTCATCCGGGATTGATTGTTTTAGATCGAGCAATAAATACCCATTATCTCGATGTGACATAGTATGCCTCTTCTGAGAATTTCGGATCGTTGGTATACACTTGACATGCTAAATGTCGAATTTGAGCACGATCACGTGGATTTTTGACGATTTATTCGCATTAAGTGATATATCACGCTGGCCATATCCCTGATGGAATAGATTCTGCGAGATAAGAATAACACTGAGATTCTTGTGATGACTTTGATAAAAAGATCCACAATCGCGTCGCACCATGACAATTCTTTCATAAGATTGTCGATTATCACTAATTTCGGAGAAAGCGGATCGTTCGAGTAATCTACCAAACGGGGTAATCCCTCGCGAAATTCAATTATATTCTTCGTTGTTAGTATTGCCAACGCTGTCCTTCGAATTCTTTTACACATGTGTCGTATTGTAATTGACAATTGATAGGCTTCTTGCCATTCTGCGTAATAAAACAAATTTCTCTCGAAACGCACGTCGGACATGAGAGAGAAAAGCCTTCACAAAGATCATCTTCTCGCAATCAGTCGGTCCGAGGTTCAAGAATGTTTTCAACGCACATCATTTTACGAAATAAACGATCTCCGTGCGCGACTTTAAAAGCAAAAAGAAAAAATGGCACTTGATTTCTAGAATATATGAAAGGAAATAATTTTAGGTGGAGCGCGGGGGAGGGGGGAATAAGCTGATCAACGCGACGGCAAGGCCTCTTCCATGAGCTTGTGAAAAGCACCGCGGCTGGCGAAAAGTTGATCGCCGCAGTGCAACGCGCATAAGCTTATCTTTGCGCGTCAAAGAGGCTCGCGATCAGCATATATTTCTATCGTTAAGTGAGCGCGTGGCCGATAAGCTTATTGATACCACTACCGCGTTGCGAGAAAAAAGCTTTCATCGGAAAGATTAATTAGAATTATATAATAAATCATTTCTTCTTGTTTTCTTCAAGTTCAAAATATTTTTTATTCGATATTTTTTTTAAAAAAGAGGAAAAGTGAAAAGGAAACATATATAATTTTAATTTTTTTATGTTGATTATATTTATGTTGATATATTTTTGCTAATTCTTATACAAAAAATTCAATTATTCAGAAACAATATTTACATTTTTATATTATATAAATTAAATATTTATATTTTTATATTTTTACATTTTTACATTAAATCATTTAATAAATCATTTAATAAAATTCTAATAAAAATGTTTTTTTGCAAAAGAGAGGTACTTATATTTTATTATTTACAAAAAACTTAAATTCAAGTTTTTTTTCTTACATAATACTTAAATACTATGCAAATAGGTGGAAAACTCGCGAACTTAAAATATAAATAAGAGAAATAAAACACATAAAATTATTATTTCCTGAAACCATACGGAAGGGAATAGCGATTATTAATTTGCATTTTACCGCGCGTCTTCGTTTCGCGTTATGATTTCGCGAAACGCGATACATTCGGATTGCGCTAAAACACAAATTTATCACTGCCTCTCCCGTTTCTTCTTCATCATGCCTTTCTTTCTCATTATCTATTATAAATTTCCTAATACTAATAAAATTTGTAATTCGAGAGTTTTTATAATTTAATGTTATTCCTTTAACTTTACAAGTCTTGTGTACGAACGATGTACGCGTAGAATTTCAGACTCCCGGACACGAACGACTCGATAAAACTACTCCGTATGTAGCTCTCGAGTTCGTCATATCGCCCAGAAAATTCTTCGTACGCGGCTCGTACTCGCTCAGTTCGCCTCTGCTTACGTAAATATACGAGTATCTGTACACAATATAAAACGCGATTACCTAATTTCTCTAGATATTCGTATAATATCAGTCGTGCTTATGACGTCGTTTCATGCCGCTATTACAGTTGGTTTGCGGAGAAAGCGGCCATCTCTTCGCGTAGTCGCCACGAAATATATTATCTCATTGACAGGTAATAAAATAATATATTGATTATTTCATGCTCTGAACTCGTGAACAACATTGCCAAACGTTCGTATTTTTTTACGATCTCTGTATTAGGCAAATTAGTTCGTTGACCGAATTTATCCTAGAAAAAATTCAAGCAGAGCTTAGCGACCGAACGTAATCAGGATTTCGGACGATACTATTTCTATCGAGAACAATAATATTTTCATTTTCTTCATATTTCCGAAGGTACTGTTTCTTATTCTCGTCATCCAGGTATTTGCTCAGTCATCCGCTAGTTGTTTTAATTTCAAAAAACTGTTGATATATTTGGCAAATAAACCTTGCCTCAAGGATCGTGTGACTCTAAATTGCCATATTTCATCACGAGATAACCTTTCTCGAGGGCTTTGCGTAATTCGTAGGATACCTATGCATCTACGAATTCACGATCGACGGAGAGAGTGTGAGTGCATTCAGTCTGCGAGAACGTTTCATAGTAACTACGACGCAGTCCAAACAACAATTTGTCTTGTATGGAAGTATAGAGTGAAAGAAATCGCGTGGAGGAAATACTGTGCACCGAATGATATCCTCGACAGAATCAAAATTAAAATTCGGAGCTATGCCAATTAACTCCGAACATTATTCTTCGATATAAATCGTAGGTTGGTCTAACGAAAAAGTACCGGTTTTAATACGTACGGATACAAAGAACACATGTCTACATAATGTATTTTCTTCGTACCTGTAACTTCATATCGGCTTATAATATTTTCCGTATGGCCATTAAAGAATGCCTCGCGAAGGTCGAGAGGAAGGTTGATTAGCATCGGATGGTTTTTGAGAAAATGTGCATCTCACGATTCTCTTTTTTTCGTGCAAATTCACTCCCATTTTTTCATCACTCTATATCATGTTGTCAAAGACG
>NW_012130104.1:585688-588924 GCF_000143395.1 Atta cephalotes | reverse complement strand
AAAGAGAGTTGTGTGTAACACGAACGTTATTTTAAGTGTGGAGAGTTTGGAAGGAGGAGAAAATTAAAGTTGTGTAAGCTCATGGTTGGAAAGAAAAAGGATCGATGGAAATGAGGACACGGGGACTGAAAATAAGTAAGTGGATTCTGCGATGCTGACTATCATTCGGTCATTAGGGAATAAAGTAAGACATGTATTCCAATAATAGTGGGCGTTATAAAAGAGGAGAGGAAGGAGATTAATGGGGGAGTAAGCAGGAACAGGAGGAATTGAGGGGGTGATATGCGAGACGGAAAATTTCGTAATCGGGAGTGATGATATCGAATGTGAAACAGGGGAAGAACTAGACGGGAAGAGGTCATCGAAGAAGTCTGGGGACAGATCGGAGATAGGGGAGTAAGAAATTTCTAATAGCGGTGATAAAATCGAGGAGAATGACTGAACGAGTCTGTTCTTGGGCTGATGTCTGAATTAGCGGAGATTCTTTAGAATTTTCGGCGGTGTTAGAGCAGTGACGTCGGCGCGCATTAAGCCCCGCTAGATGACGACGGTGACGAGGGACGGAAGAATTACGTGAATGCACTAAAACTTTAATCATCTTTATAAAGAGGGACCACACAAGAAGAGGAGAAACCCAGTACTGTAGCGAAATCAAAATAATTATTTGGCGATGAATAAGATGCCCGAGAGATCATCAGAAAGAGTGCCGTTCGACTGTGGGATGTTGGGCGGCAGGTCCGCTTCGTTAATTTCTCTCTCGGTCAGCCAGTGCCGTTGATCTTAAGGTGATAATATAATTTTGCACTGACTCTATTGGAGAAAAAATTTGAGAATTGGATGAAGCCTTTTTCAAAAGTTCCGACAACTATAGCTTCCTTAAACTCAAAGAGAAAAATCACACTGAAGACCGCGGAACCGCGGTTTTTACGCTAATCATCCTTGATTACTCCAATTTGGATTGATGGAGTAGGTTTCGTTAATTAGTAGTAGGATTTTTCTTTGCTCTCGGATTGATCAAGATCTTGGGGGAGGAAAGGATATTGACCGGAATCTGTGGAAAAATGTTCTCCTAAATTTTATGATATTTCCTTAAAATTTATGGGATGACGTTTGTGCAATGCGTCAAGAAAGCACACGTGCAGTATTGGTACGAAACCATCCAGAATCTATCCCTGAACGTCGCGTGTCGCTTCTTAGATTTTGTAATTGGACTCGTGAGAATCGTTTGCGACTTGACCGTTAAAAAGTATCTTGGCGCCGATCTTACGCTTCCAATGATACATTTATTATTATTTTAACCGTAGTAGTGTCCGAGAGACACAAACTTGATGTCCTTTTGGTCTCGCCGTTCGTGCACGTGCATCGATTTTTATCTCGGAATGACATTTACGAGAAGATACTGGATTCTTAGTTTTAGTGTAGGAAAAGAAAATTTTTAATCTTCTCTATAACGTTCAACTTGTGCGTTATTTGCTGTCTTTTTATTTCAACGAATTTCAGATCTTCACGAAAGAAAAGAGTCGTGGGAGTCCGTTGGACATAACACAGAATTGGAACATGAATTCTTACGTTCTCCGTTCCTTTACGTTTCGTCTTGCGTTTTGAAATCATAAAACACAAATACGATGCGATCTCATTTAACACACTCGTCCGTGTCTTTGACATCATTTGTATTTGTTTGCGGATTTTTTTTCTCTCGACGTTATAGTATTTGTACCCTCTCCAGGGTTTTCTACTGAGGCTTTACAAAAAAGTCTCATGTAACACAAATGATACAAAGACTGTAACGATCGACAAGTTTTGCAATAAACTACGTCGCAATCGTGTCGCGTTTTTAAATTAATCAATCGTCCACAAATTTTAATTTAATTTGGATTCGCAAACGCGTGAAGGATTAATTACCCAGGGCCAGCTTACGCTGTAAGAAGTACGCTGGTATCTCACAGATCTTTCTTGCAATTCTCCCGTATTGTTCATGCTCTTGATGTACGTGTGCCACTACAAGCGAACAGGGAAAACACAAATTGTCTGTGTTATTTATTTACAAAATCGAGCGTTTGGCTACATCTTCGCAAGTTAATCGATTAGATTGATACTCGCGATCAACAGATACTAAGACTTTGAAGACCAGCATTATAAAATTTCCTGCGATATCGAATCCTCCACCTTGTGCCAGCCAACTCACGAGTTGCCATACGTTCTTGTTGTAAGTTAAATCGCGTGCTGGATGAAACGATAGACCAGCCGGATTCACTGATTCAAACGATAATCCTACGTAATCGTTCGGTTCGCATGAATGTAGCGCATACGCTTGAATTTCACAGAACGCGCTTCTATCCAACAAACGATATCAGTACCTTCGGATGGCAGACGTATCGTGAAAGTTGTCTCCCTCCCTAGTATCGCAAAATTCCTAAACCGACGCGAGTTTTCCGCTCTTAACTTAATAAAAGCGAAATTATCTCTAATCTCCTGCTGGCGATGGTAATTCTGCCGGTGATAATTATTTTCCTTCTGATGATGATGCGCCTGTTGTCGTTGCTGCTGCTGCTGATGTTCATCATCAATGGAGTCCTTGAAATTTTGCGAAGATTCTTTTTCCAAGGAAACATTTTCTTTCTTTGCTTGTTGCGATGTAGAAACAACCGCGACGGTAAGATAGTCAGCACCACCGCCATTTGTACTGTAAAAAAAAGTTAAACAAACTTTATTAATCTGATAATATTAATATTGCTATATATATCTAATATTGCTATATATATTAAGTCAGAAACTTATACTACTAGTCGTAACATTACAGCATGGCAAGATAATTCATCTGCAGCTGTTTACATGATCTTGCATGGGAAGATAATGTTTTTCTTTTTTGTAAATTTTAATATTCTAGCGACTTAGGCAGAACAGAGGAGTACGAAATATCTGATAAAAATATCTGCTTAAGTATCTCGAGCAACAAACAAATTTAAAGTAAAAAATAAAAATATTATTACCTTCAAGAGGTGCGTAATATCTTTCTTCTTCTTCCTCTATTGTCTCTTAAGTTACTTCTTCTTCGTTACATATTTCCTCCTCTTCTTCTTCATCATCGTTGTCATCAATTCTGTGTTTGCCTCAACATTTGCCTTGTCTTACTCCTCATTATCAGCATTATTATGGACATCATCATTATTATCATCATCGACACCATCATCGACATTGTTACCGTTCTCATTATTCTCTCCCCCCCTTCCTCCCCC
>NW_012130104.1:583861-585668 GCF_000143395.1 Atta cephalotes | reverse complement strand
GATGGGAGAAAGTAGTGGCCAGCGATGGATAATACTTTGAATCATAAATGTATAACCAGTTTTTTACAATAAAGCCTCGAATTTCGGAAAAAAAATGGCGGAAGCAAAGTTGTACACCTAATACCTTTACGCCCCGGACATTGGATACTTATGTCCTTTCCTTTCACGATGTGGTAACAATTGGGACAATTGTGCTAAAATAACCATGAAATTGTAATATAACGTAATGTTTCATTCGCTGATTCGACTTCCTTTAATATCCATCGATGGGCGTACTGGCAATTCGATACTCGCGGCCTCGCTCTGCATGGATTATAGGATGTCCGAGCTCACGTTCCATTCACACTAATCACTGTAATGCTTTGTGCGAGTGATTGTCTTTATATCCATCCGTTGATATAATTCCTATTTCTTCTTCGCGTAGAAAAGTTTTTGCGAAAAACTTTCATACATGTGGAAACGATAGTCCATTCTACGTACGGATACACGTCTCCACACGTCTTCTAAAAAGATTTTTCTGAATGCCTTGCACGTCGAAGAATATCTACGTCATTCCAATAATTTTATTATTTTTTGTTTGAAATTAAAAACGAAATTCGATTGCGATATTTCCTCGTGCCAAGCCATAGTATGCTCGTATTTCTCGAGTTTCATTTGCTCGGGCGAATAATATCGAGCGTCAGGTATTGGTCCAATATGATTTTAATTTTGCAGCGTATTAAACAAATGAGGAAAAACTTTACCCAAAGTATTCCGAAAGCTTTGGGTAAATCGGATAAACGCATAAGTATATAATTTGAACTATCAATAAATTTTAATACGACCAATCATCATAACGATAATTTTCGTCCCGTTCAAAGTCACCCGAGGTTCTTCAGTTATTTTTGACTTTTCAATGAGATACTTTAAAATTTACAAAAAAGAAAAACATTAGTATAATAAATTGAGCATTATGCGCGATACAGATGATTTTAAAAAAAAATATTTAGATGTCGTAAAATTTGCGTCGTAAAATCGACAAACTCTTTTACAGGATCTCTACTAAACATGAATTCGCGCATTCCACTCCAACGATATTGCAATGACATGGCTTTATTCCCGCGCACGCTTCGCAAATTTGTTGCGCGACGTAGATGTCCAAGTTCCGCATACATGGAGCTGAGGAGGGTGAACGCAACAGGAATCAAATTATTAGACCGATTTGTATTCAGGCTCCGGATCACAAGGGAGCCGTGGGGAAGGACTGACCGCAAATCGGGAGACACTTCGTTTCGTCCTGTGCCTTCGAGCTGTGGCTCCTAATAAGCCGAAGGTCGAATGGAGGACGAAATGCAAACCTCAACTCGTGCTCCGCTAAACGGACACACGAGTTGGATGTACCTTTTAATTTAAAAGGTCTAAATTGAGTCAGTGTGCCGGAAGGGCGCACTTTAAGGGCGCCAGATATGTCTACGTCTGTATGTCTGGTTTTCGGTCATGGAACTTAATCCAAGTAACCGGGGAGAGGGCGAAGTGTAATCGCGGAAGAGCTTACAATAAATACAAGGAGAAGTTTTTCAAATTAACAAATGAGGGTTTAGTTTAATAGTAATAATAAAAAAAATATTTAGTAATACATTTTCTTAAGTATAAAGATACAAGTCTTTGGTTCTTTATTTTGAAGTATCAAAAAGATGGTCGTACATTTGTGTGTGTGTGTGTGTGTGTGTGTGTGTGTGTGTGTGTGTGTGTGTGTGTGTGTGTGTGTGTGTGTGTGTGTGTGTGTGTGTGTGTGTGTGTGTGTGTGTGTGTGTGTGTGTGTGTGTGT
>NW_012130104.1:577309-579344 GCF_000143395.1 Atta cephalotes | reverse complement strand
CCCTCCTCCTCCTCCTCCTCCTCCTCCTCCTCCTCCTCCTCCTCCTCCTTCTCCTCTTCAGACTCTACATCTTCTTTCTGCGTTAGTTTCTCTCGCTCTTGTTCGATTTCCTGCGCTAAAAAATTATTATTATTATTATTATTATTATTATTATTATTATTATTATTATTATTATTATTATTTTCGAACTCTGTATATAATTAACTCTCTATATTCGACTAAATTTTTTTAAAGAATTTACACGTTGGAAATGGTGAAATGATGAAACCTGAAATGAGGAAAGACCAATACTCGAATCGAATCAAACAGACTCAAATCACCATTCCAATCATTGTTGTCATCATCATCTAAAACAAAATTGATTTTATTCTTTATTGCATTATATCTATATTATATGAACTAGATTTCTCGGTTATTTGTAAAATACTTATCAATTACGATGATAAGAACATCACGCGGAGGTGGAACATTATTTTCCGGTTCAATTTGTGCTCTTCCTAAAAAAAAATAAAATATTTTAATAATCGAGATTTCTACGTTTAATTAATATTTATTTCCCCACTCTTCCTCGCTAGTGCTCTCTTCTTTTCTTCTCTCACAAAGTGACATCGTCTTAAACTAAGTCGTCCTTGGACCCCCCCTGCGATGCGATATCGCTCGTCACGCTATAATACAGTTCGATTCTATGAAATAAATATTATAATTTAAAAAGTAAACTTAACTAAAAAAGTATTATAAAGTAAACTTTAATTATAAAGTAAACTTTTAATGCTAATATATATTCGATTTTATTTTAGAAATTATTACTGCTTACCTCTTAGTCCAGTGCTTGAAGTCAATTATATGACTTTCTGCGTTATCTTCCTTTCGACCAAAATATATATATTATATTTCTAAATAACGAGCGATTATATTTTTCGATCTCTCGCCATCGCAATGCCCCAGTTTGTGCATAATACATACTAATGTGCTGGATCATTCACTCACGAAATTTCCGAAAATGGAATAATTTTTTCGCCATTATCTGGCAACTTTGCCAGATAATCGGCAGCAATTAATTTTTTATTCAAGTTGCTAACAATGATGAAAAATTTAGTGAGTAATTCGCGAAGTTCCATTTTTTAAATATGAAATTAAAAACGACTCGCAAATATTCTATATGTAAAATCAATCCATTTCAGAGTTTGAACGAGGACTAAACTTTAACTTGATCAGTGCGTGTTATTTATGCTCGTGGCGATATTCATAAAATTTTTCTCTCCGAAAAGAATCATTGAAAGTTTTTAGTCTCTTCATTGGCCGATAGATTTTAACAATTTTGATAATTGATTCCTTTACTAGAAGTGATTTTCTTGTAAAATAAAAGAGAAATAAGAGATGAAAAACTTCCTGGTTATGACTAATCCCATATCTGATCTAGCTCCGTTTCTCTCCCATAAAAATTATCTCGAAAAGCATCGCTCCTTTCGTATTTATCCTAATAAAACCTTTAGCTCTCGTTTTCATTATTATTGAGAAAAGTTATATTAAAATTTTTATTGTTACGGAGAATCTCACGTTTAAAATTTTTCTTTCTATTTTTTTTGTATCTTCTTACTTGAAAGGATTCTCACGCAATATTATTAGGTGTACAACTTTGCTTCCGCCGTTTTTTTTCCGAAATTCGAGGCTTTATTGTAAAAAACTGGTTATACATTTATGATTCAAAGTATTGTCCATCGCTGGCCACTACTTTCTCCCATCTTTCGGGTAGCGTACGAATCCCGCGTCGAAAAAACTGGTCATCTTTTGAGGCTATCCACGAATCGATCCAATTTTATACTTCTTCATAAGACCGGAAGTGCTGGTCAGCCAGGCCGTGTGCCATTGATCGAAACAAGTGATAGTCAGAGGGAACAACGTCTGGAGAATACGGCGGGTGGGATAGGACTTCCCATTTCAACGTTTCCAAGTATGTCTTGACCACTTTCGCAACATGGGGTCGAGCATTGTCATGCTGCAAAATCACTTTATCGTGTCTCTCGTTGTATTGCAG